>NC_048532.1:23607339-23815339 GCF_008121235.1 Drosophila subobscura
CTTTTCCTCTGGCTCGCAAGCCCTCGGACTTCAGGTTTGAGCTTCAGATGGATTTCCATGCTTCAAGCACAATTATTTCCATCAATCGTACATATTTTGTGTGTGGGGAAGTCGTTTTGTAAAGTCTTTTCCAAATCAAAGAAACGTCTTTTTGCCTTATAAGTGTCCTAATTTGTTTGGAGGAGGATCAGAACCCCACTTGGATTTGAGAACGAGCTGTCGAGCTTTGAGTCTGAGGGTGTCTATAGTCAACTTTAACTCAAGAATCTTCTTCCAAATTATACTTCTGAATGCCCCCATTGCTCGGCGTCAATATCTTTCCTTTTTTAACCAATATTTCCTCTCATATATGTACATATGTACCATCCCATGAGGTCCCCAGCCCTTCCATCGAAATATGAATTTTTGTAATCAAAATGCAAACACAATAGCGCGCAGAGTCAGAGTCAACATCGCATTCGTTTTGTTTCCCTCTTTGTTTTCTCTTGTGTCTTTTTGTCAACGCTTCACGTTGCACATTGGAATAGTGAATGAATGAGACAACCATAGAGCAGATGCAGAAGTAAGAGATGGAGAGACTGAGAGCTTGTTGTGGGGTCTGCGCTGTCTGGCTGTCTGTCTGTTCTGTCGTTTGTCTGGAAGTGGGTTAGTGGCACAGATCGCGAGCTGTCTGTGGACGACTGCCACTGCCGCAACGTGACTGCCTGTACAGCTGCCGATGCTGCTCCCTCCTGCATTTGTTGCATTAAAAAAATGTATTTACATTTTGTGCAGTTAAAATTTTCCACTGCCACTGAAAAAATACTTGTAGCCGCAAAAAATGTTTTGACAATTTTAATATCAACTATTTATTAGCTTTTTGGGGCTAGGCTATCATAGAAGAATTTTTGTAAGAATTTTTTAATTACTGTCAGAGGATCCTGCATCTATACATTTTTCTGGAAATTTTGTTGCAAAAGATCCATGCTCTTTTCTGTAGAAAACAAGAGATCGATCAGTATCACAGGACTGAAATGGTATCGCGGCCTCGGCTGCACTTGCTTTATGATTTTTTATTTCTTTCCTTTGTTAAGTCAGTTCTCCTCCATTTTTTCTATGGTTTTACTTTGATTTTGATTTGTTCTGTTAAAGTTTTTAGATTTTCACTTTTTGCTCTTGGTTATTTGCCTATTGAAATTGTTGTATTCTGTTGTGTGACTTTGAAGGTTGCTCACTATTTCTGTTTCTCCAAAAGTACTCCTAAACTCGTATAATTAGCCAATATTTATGGCTAAAAGCTTGTCATGTTTTTTGCCGCCTGTTCTCCATCTAAGAGATTGTCAAATCCGATTTCCGTTTGCCAACATATACTACTTACATACATATGTATGTACATATGTATGTACATGTACATATTTTCTTTTATTCCGTAGACGACGGATATACGATATGTCTTGTTGTAAGATTTCAAGGTGCGGCGGTTTTCTTGCAATTTTTTTTGTTAATTAAACTACTAATGGTTTGATGCTAGGATAGGCATCTCTTAACTGGAGAATTGAGAACTAATTTGCATAAAATAGCAGTTAACACCTTTTCTAAGGTGTGCGTTTTAAGAGGCGAGGGAGTGGGGCCTACCTTGTCGGATTGTAGATTTAATTTTGCTTTCAAATCGATTCGAAATTCGTTTGCGAAATGCCGTTTTGTGGAATGATTGAGAATCTGTTTGATGGATTGCGATTCGGGGGGAGCCATTGTCATAATATATTATTATATGTCATAATTATAAGTGGTTTCCTTGGGGCTTTCTTTGGAATACGTTTTAGATTTTGTTTATGGAACTACTAAGCAGTTTCATTTCCGCTATTCTCCTCCTGGAGATTTCTTTATTTCCCTGAGATCTTTGGCTGCAATAAAAACAACGAAAAACAAACAAATAGAAGATAAAGGAGAAAGAAGACGAGATATAGATAGATAGTGTAAGAAAGAGGTCGAGGGAGCGACTAAGAATTATTTTTTATACGAGTTTTTTTTTGTGCATAAACAAACATTGGGCGTTAGTTGCGCTCTTTCGATTTCATCTCTTCCTACTTCTACTTCTCCTTGCGTTCTTTACTTCACCTCTCCTCTTCTTTAGTCTTTCTTTTGAACTCTACTTTTGCTATGCTTTTCCTCTATTTTCTCTCTACTCCATATATACTTTCCCCAAATTTTGACCCAGTTTAGCCTCGAAAGCGCGCCAGACAGTCGGGGCAATGCCTCTACCTCCTACCTGTTCTGCCTGCCTCCTCCCTCTTAGGTCCCCTTCCCCATATATTTTCATAAAGAAATTAAATGCATAAAACTTTAATTGAAAAATTGTACAATTCACTTCAATAAATTCTTTCAGGAATCGGAAAATTAATGTAAAAAGGTTCACGTTTTTGTGCCATGTTAATAAATATGGCAAAGTTTTTGAAAACTTTACAGAGCAGCATATGCAGAAGAGAGTGGTGTTTGCAGGTCGTCTAGTACCTCATTACAAGAGGAGAAAGAATTGTTGACAACGCGGATGAGGAGGACACACAAGGGGCGTATAGAGAGACGGTTACGGAAATCTGCTAAATTTTGTGCTAAGAGAACAGAGAGAAATGTTCTCTCTTCTTTCTGTTCGTTACTGCCTCGATTCTTGTGCCTCATGCTGCTGCACTAATAGTTTATTAAATATGCTATGTACATATGTACATACATATGTAAAAAGAAGGGGAAATCTTACTTATAGAATTATCATAAGAACACTACTAATAATACTTTCGATATAAAATCTTTAAGTGCAGTTTAAAGCTGAAATTGATAGCTTTTGTAGATCCAGTTATGGTAATTCATGCAAATTGCTAACACATTATTTGTATGTGCTTTATTGAATTGGATTCCTGTTTTCCAATTAGAAGGTCAGTAAGTGGCCCATAGAGGGAACACGGAGCGAAAGTGGTGGGAAAACATAATTAAGAGTATTTAAAGGAAACGGTAATGACTTTGATAGATAAACAAATTTCAAAGAAGTGTCAAACCATTACATCGATTACTCGGTGGTTCCTCTAAACAGCTTCTTGTTTCCTAAAAAAATGAAGACCTGAAACAGTTGCAAAAACCTAACCAAACAGAATGGTCAACCTCTGATTATGCTTCAAAGGCTTCCCAAGCATCAAGCACTGCTAGCATTAATTATGATGGCCATGGAGGGAACGAAAATTACCATTAAGGGACTGAGAAGAGAATTTCAACCGCAGCTGCCCGCTGATCTCTAAAGCGTTTGCCCCTAAAGATCATTTAAAAAGTTCAAAAGTTTTGATAAATTATAAAACAATTCAAAAGTGGAAGTCAATTAGCAATTAATAATAAAATGGATTTGGCTATCCATTAGGAACCATCCACGATTCAAGCCGCAGGCGCCTGTAAATAATTTTACAATGTTTACATTTCCAGTTAGAAGAAGAAGAAGAAGAATACGGGATAGGGAGGCAGAGAGTGGAAAATTATGTCTAGGAAAAGCATGAAAGTTCAATCAAACTTTCAATTAGCAGTTAAAGTTGATGCTGAGATGGGGCAAAGCTGATGCTGCGACTGCCTCGGGAAATGCAAAATCGAAAAACTCAACGTTTCCCCATCACCTCACTTTCTGTGCCTGTCTTTCTATCTTTCTATCAGTCAGACTATTGTGGGGGTAGTTTGTCTGTGTGTTTGCGTTTATTTCACAAAAAAACTTAGTGGAAATGACACTTAGCAGATGTTAAAAGTCCATTTGCCAGGCAGAGTTTAACCATTGAAACTCAAAAGCAGTAGCTCGTTTAAAATGTTTAATATTATTAAAACACCAATAATACTGAAAGACACATTTATTATATAATTCCCAGCCTCTATTAAAGTGATTGATTTAAGATCGATGGATTCTGAATCTGAATGTGAGGAATCTGAATTTCAGATAGCTGGAGTTTTGCTTAAAAGAGATTGGAAGAGCAGCCCTAATTGTTCTACTATCCCTCTCCACCACTGCATTTCAATCTCTCGCACGCGATGCGACGTGACAGCGACTACGGCAACGACAGCCACTGCAACAATAACAAGAAACAAAAAAAAGCAAAAAGAAATCGAAGCAAGACATAGAGCGAGGCAACGACAAGTGGCATTTTGGCCAGTGACTTTTTGTCCAAATGCTTGGCTGAACGAACTAATGCAGTCTCCTGCTCTCCCGCTCTCCATCTCTCCAAGAGCTTTGGCTTTTGTGTGAAATCATAGCGAGCAGAGCAGTGCCAGATTTTTGAGTGGATTATGCGGCTCACTCCTGCATCTTTAGCATCCTCAGCATCAGCATTCTGTCCTTAGTTCTTCTGTCCCCATTGTAACCCTCCTGTCTCTGATAGCGATTTCAAGTGTTATGCGATTGTGCTTTATTGGTTGCGTCCTCTCCATTTTCCTCCTCCTTCGCTTGGGAATAGTTTCCTTCTGACGTACGCGAGGAAAATCGTTTTTCTTGACGCACTTTCTTGCTATAAATATAGAAGGGATTTGTCCTACAGCCTAACTCGTGGAAGGAAGGACAAAGAAAGACAGGGAAAGGCAGGGGTCAGGCACAGAAACACAAGCTTCAAAAACGTCCTGTGGGAAGGGGTGAAAATCCTTTCAGGGGGTGTCCTCACATGTTTCCTATATTTAGCTTAAGATTGAGCTCTTCGTGGGAGGATAAAAATGATACAAATAGGTGGATAATTCTGTTGAAAGCCCAGTGTTTTGTTGATTTCTTCTGCCTCCTGAAACTCCCCTTATCCCACACACTTTATCCTGATCTTGCTCGTCTCGTGCGTTCCCTCTTCTTCCTCATCTTCTCTTCCTTTGTTTCTCTGTAATTTGAGACTCGTGAAAGATATAAACATTGTTCATAATTTAATAGAATACAAAATATACATATGTATGTATGTATGTACGTACATATGTATGTATGCATGTAGTATGTACATATGTATGTAGCTTCCCCTTCTTGCACTACTCAGTCTCTTTATCTGTCTCTCCCATAACGACACAAAACGAGAAGGGACGTGTGAGACGCTTCTTACGCGTCACAACTTTTATACCCGGCACTCAGTACTACATCTGCACTTTAGCGGTTATTTGTCCAGTTTTACATTTTTTCTTCATCTGTCATCTACATCAACAACACTACTCACACCAACACGCTCCTTTAGCTCGCCACCCTCCCCTAGAAACTAACTGCAGAGTCGCGGCAGAGTCAGCGGCAGAGGCAGCGGCAGAGGCAGAGGCAGTGACGTGTCAGGGGCCAGGCCATAAACAGCGCGAAGCAGAGTGTAAATGCTGCGGGGCGGGGTGGGTTTGGCCACTGCAAACTAATTTCTTCATTGTGGCTATAATAATGATCCAATCGGATCCCAATTTGGTGATCTGATAGATATGGTCATTCCCTACGGAATGGCGTTTTTAGTTTTCTGTTATCTTCAAAATTGTAGATTTGGGAGGTTTTCGCCCTTTTGCGGTGGCGGAAGGGGCTGGGCTCATTTTTGAAATACACTGGTTTCAGTGTGAGCATACAGCAGTCTGGTGCCAAAATTTGGTGGCTCTAGCTCTTATAGTCTCTGAGAACTAGCCGACAAACAAGACGGACAGACGGACGGACGGACAGACGGACAGACGGACAGACGGACAGACAGACATGGCTCAATCGACTCGGCTATTGATGCTGATCAAGAATATATATACTTTATGGGGTCGGAAACGTTTCCTTCTGTGCGTTACATACAACCGTTATCCGCACAAATACAATATACCCTATTTACTCTTCGAGTACCGGGTATAAAAATGCAGACCTTCAACACTTTTAGTGGCAATTTACAGGAGCTGACCGCAACAGCATTGGTTGGATTGATGGATGTGTCTAGGTTGGGAGGGAAAAAAGCGGAGAGACTTAAAAACAACAACAATAATTGACCACAAACATATTTCTTGTGTTATTATAAAAACAGAGGACAACAAGAACTACAATAACGGGGAAAGAAAATATGTGAGCGAGGGTAGCGCGTGCAAGGAGGAGGTGATAGTCGGGGAAGCAGCTTGAACTTCTGGCCGTTTCCTCTCCCTCCCCTGACCGGCAGCCATTCGCATGCAGATGCTGTGAAGTGCAAATATTTATTACAAGGCCCGGCAAGCATTGCAGTGGCTGATCCAAAGGGAGAAGGGTGAGAGAAAACTCAAACTGAAGAAAAAGGGATACGTAAGGAAAAAAAGCATCACAAGTCTTCACACACCTGCAAAATGACAAAAACAAGCAAAATGTGCAACACTAGAACTTTGGCGCAGCTGCAGCCTACAAGATGAGGAGGGGGACTGGGCATGCCAGTAGTGCAGAGGGAAGGGTAGCAGATAGGAGAGTTGAGTCAGCGCATAGCCCACAAATGTTTCAGCCACACCTCCAACAGCAGCAGCAGAAAGAGAGAACAGCCGTGTGGAGCCGAAGAGTAAGTTACCCCACCCTTAAATACATACAAACATGTGTACATATGTACATATCTACATCGAACGATGTTGCGAGAGTTACCGTATGATATGGTAATCTGATTATGATTTTAAGACGGTGAAGCGTCATCTTCAATTATGAATACCTTCTGTAAGAGTATTCGCGTTCGCTCTGAAGCCGAGCCGAGCCAAGCCGAAGCGAACCGTGGGCACATTACAACGATTATGAAAGACAATCAGTTGAGTTAACCGAGTTGAATTTGCGGTTGTTACTTCTTCTGCTGCTGCTTGGTGCTTGGAGGTTTGTAGGGTAATTGACAAACGGCTGTTCAGTCTGAAACCCCAGACAGATTCCCCGAGTCATAGTCAGTCTCTGCTGTCTGGCTGCACTCGACTCTTGCCTCTGCCTATGTCTCTTCTCCTCGCGTCACAAACGGGGGGCTAGTGGAGCAGCCAAGCGGCAAAACTGAATACATCAGTTATTACTTTTGTTGCAGTAACAAAACAAGTCTGACGGACTAACAAAAATATAGCTAGTGTGACTATGCTTTTGCGCTGATTACTGTTAAATGTGTTAAAATAAAAGAGAAAGAGAGAGAGAAAGAGTCTCTGTACATATCTCCCAACCTGCTCTCTGCGTCTGTTTTTGCAATAAATCTCCCACCATTTCAACGATGTCTTCCTGCGATCAATTTTAATTACCAGCAACTGGCTGATTCTCTTTAACCCTATGATTGACTAATTGCCTGGCGCTGCCTACCCAGATTTTCCAGCAATTCATCTTTTTATACCCGGTACTCGAAGAGTAAATAGGGTATATTGTATTTGTGCACAAAGTGAATGTATGTAACGCACAGAAGGAAACATCTCCGACCCCATAAAGTATATATATTCTTGATCAGCATCAATAGCCGAGTTGTTTGAGCCATGTGTGTCTGTCCGTCCGTCCGTCCGTCTTGTTGAGCGCCTGGATCTCAGAGAACATATAAGCTAGAGCCACCAAATTTTGCATCCATACTTCTGTGTGCTCACACTGTTACAAGTGTATTTCAAAAATGAGCCACGCCCCCTTCCGCCCCCGAAAAAGAGCGAAAACCTCTCAAATCTACAATTTGGAATATAAAAGAAAACTAAAAACGCCATTCCATAGGGAATGCCCATATCTATCAGATCACCAAATTGGGATCCGATTGGATCATTATTATAGCCACAATAGAAATTAATTTCCATTGGCTAAACCCACCCAGTCCCGCAGCTTATATTTGTTTTTTACACATTCTCTCATTCACTCTCTGCTTCGCGCAGTGGCCGCACCCTGGCCGCCGGCCGCTGGCTCTGCCCCTGCCTCTGCCATGAGTGTGCAGTGTGTGGGTTTAGGGAAGGGGGGTGAGCTAAAGGAGCGTGTTGGTGTGAGAAGTGTTGTAGATGTAGATGACAGATGAAGAAAAAATTTAAAATTTGACAAATAACTGCTAATGTACAGATGTAGTACTGAGTGCCGGGTGTAAAAGTTGTGACGCGTAAGAAGCGTCTCACACGTCCCTTCTCGTCCTTTTCTCTGGAGTATTTTTATATTCTTCGTTCCTCGTGTGCCACGATCACCTCTATAATTTTGTTTTTCCCAATCCATTCTTTCGCTCGCCTACCCTGTCAAAAGTCCTCCTTAAAGAAGTTCTCATTCGGAGTCCTCTACTTCATATTCTGCCATTTGAATTGCCAAATCGCTTAATTAGAATGCACAAACGCCCCAATAAATACGCAAGTGAAGCAGAAAATAGAAAAACAAGAAAAAATTTGATGAAGGGAAAGAAACAGGAAGGGTGAGAGGGGGGTGTGGAAATCAGAGACCGATCATCGCTCAGGTTATGTTTATATGCATGTATGTATGTATGAGTGTACATACATATGTATGTATGTATGTACATATGTACGCATTGATCGATGCTTAATAATTGACTATAATTTTAGTTAATTTATGGCAAATGCTGTCAGCAATATACTGTGCGTGTTGCGGGCAAAATGCTGCCAATACATTGATAAAATGCATGGGTATTCCTGTCTCTCTGTGTGTGTGTGTGTGTCTGTAATCGAAACCGAAGCGAATCATTGATTTCCTTCCCATTTCATGAGCTTCGAAGACAGTCGCCCAAGGGGCAATGGTGGAGAGACGGAGAGGGTGAAGGAAAGGAAAAGACGAACAGATCGACGACGCATCGATTTCACACATCTTCTCCACGTCCTCTCTCTCTTTCTATCTGTAGAGAATCGTCTCTTCTCATCCTGCAACTGCAGTTCTTTTTAGCTTGAACTGGTTCTCAGACTCTTCCTATTTTGCCAACTCATTCGACAATGTTTAGTCTGGTTTTTGTTTCACTTTTAGCCCCGATTTCTCTTCTCTCTTCCTTATTGGTCTCACAAGTGTGTGCTGCCTCTCTTCGCTCTTTGAGAATCTAAAAATTCATTGAACTTTCGCATGAAAATGCTTTCAAGGTTATCAACTTTGGACCTGTCCAAGTCCAACTGTTGGCCTGTTGGCGATTTCGATCCGTTTACGAGACAAACTCACAAAAATCCGAGCTGTAACAAGTTCTCTATGGTTTTGCTGCGACTGTGGTACGGACCACGGACGGTTGGTGGGGGGTCTTTAATGTAAGGGTTTGTTGGATTAATATGCTCTAATTCCTTTTCTCATTATCGATATCGATGCTCATCGATATTTAATATATGTATGTACATATGTACATATAATGACATATCTTTGCATACACACATGTACATACATACACATATGTACATATGTATGTACATATGTACATCCATATATTTCAGATTTAAATCATGAAAACAAAAAAAAACAAAAGAACAATAAACGTGGACTAAATATAACAGTTTGTTATTTTTTTGCACATTTAATATGGGAACTGTTTTCTAAGTTATATTAAATGAAATTCAATTTCTCCATTGGATTCTCCTTTTATTTTGCTTTTTTTGTTTTCAAGGTTAATTAATATTATTATGGCCATACAAATTTAAATATTATTACTAATACGCGTTGTCGGGCATGGTCAACTCCTGCAGCAAAGTTCATGCAGCCGTCTCTCTTTCTATCTCTATGAGAATCTATCGGAATTGCTTATCTGATGCCACATGTGCTTTATTTTTTTTTGGTCTCGACGAGGAAGCAATTTATTCTCTCTTTTTCTCTAACAGAGTCCCGTTTAGCGTTGATTTAATGCCACACGTAAAATTATAAATTTTTTGTTTGAAAAAATGAGATCAAAATTTATAACTCTACGAAATGGAAAAATAGAGAAACAAAAAAAAAATAAAATAGGAAAGGGCAGGGACATGGAAATGACTATACAAATTATTCAATTGAAAACAAAACATTTGAAAGGTTTTGTTTTTGTTTTCTTTATATGCTAGACAGACAACTAAATGGTTTGAAGTACATACAAATTACACAATAATTGTATTGAAACACGTGAAACCAGTAAAGGAGGAAAATTCTGGCTGTGCAACAACCTAATTACATGGCCAGAGAGAGCTGACCTGCCACTTGCAGAATGAGGCAGACAAGCGTCTCAGTTGGTTGCATGTAAGAGTAAGCCCCTGTCTGGTGGAGTGTCTCCGTCTTCCCTCCTAACTATTAGTGTTGCGTGTCTGTTGTGTTGACTGACGACTGCTCCTCAACTCTTTTTATTTTTTACCCCACGTACCTCTTACCCTAGTCATAGACACTCCTAAACATTCTACTTGTCTCTACCTGTCCTCACTCCCCTTAAGCCCTCCGTTCAAATGCATTTTCCTGCATAGATTTTAAATGCCAAACACGTTTGCGGTTTGGCCCACGACAAAACGTCGGAAAAAGAGGCAAAGAACCCTAAGCAGGTGATTTGCTGTTCTATACAAAATTTAAGCGAAGTAAACTTGTTGTACCCACTATGAAAGATTTTACCTTGTATTGTTGGAAAGGAGAAGGGCGTTTTAAAGGAGAAAATAATTTGTTGTATTTCCAGGCACGTTTGGGGCAGGAATATTCCCGGAGAAAATTGGAAAACTCTAATGGAACATAAGGGAAAAAAAGGACAGGAAAAGGGGCTCCAGGGAGGTGGGTTTGGCTGATTTTGGATCCTGGAATACCAATTCTCCCACTTTTCCAACTTCTTAACAATTTATTTATTCTTGATTTGCCTAAAGCCCTTCAGATCAAACTTGTTAAAATTTAAACGATTTTTCCATTTTTTCTTCGTTTGTTTTTCTATGTTGGGAAGGTACTTCTAAAGTACTGTCTAAACTCTGCAACATTGATCTGCGTCCCCGTCTGAAAAGTTCTTGCCACATTTTTTAATTCAGCCTGCCGCTTGCGGGGACTATTCGGATTCTATGGCCCACACTCTCTTTGTTTAGTTGTCTGCACCTAACGGTTGTTTGGCACTGAGGCCTCAAAAAGAGAGGGAGAGCTATAATTGCATGGTGCGCGAAAAGAGTAACCTCGTCAAAAGTAATCAACAGTCATCGAGTTAGTATTGCCGGTGATTGTTGATTGAGGGTCATTCATTAGCCTTTTATTTCAGTTTTAAAACGGTATTCAATCAAAGTGAACAAAATTGCAACCTAATCTTCTGAAGCAGTCACCTATTCAACATCCATCCATTCATTCATTCATTTAGAAATGAAAATTCTAATCAATTTTATAATTGTCATCCATGGATATCCAAGAATTTTCTAATTTGCAATTAATCGGTTTCATTTCTGCAGCGAGAGACATCTCTGATGCTACTTTGGATCTGGCAATGTTGCAGGAATATTAGTGGAGACCACTTTATCGATTACTTCCCTGTTTCCCTGCTCTTTTTGCTGCATTTGTTGCTCTTTCTGTTGTCATTTTTATAAAAAGGGTATACTTATTGTATTTGTGCCTGAAAGTTGATGTATGTCTGTATGTATGTAACGCAAAAATATGTATTCTTGACCAATAGCCGAGTCTACATATGTCTGCCTGTCTGGCCGTCCATCCGTTCGTCTTGATGAGCGCCTGGGTATCAGAGTCTTTAAAAGCTAGAGCCACCAAATGTGGCATCCAGATGGCTGCGATTTGACACTGTTGCAAGTGTAGTTTAAAATTTCGCTCCGCCCCCTTTCAACCACTCAAAGGGCTAGCATCTGCTGGATCCACACATTTGAAGATAAGAGAAAACAGTTCCGTACTACATAAGTGACCATATCTATCAGATCACCGAATTGGGATAACTTTGGATCATTATTATAGTCCGAAAGAAGAAATTTATTTGCAGTGGCTACCCCCACCCCGTCCAGCAGCTTTGCTTATGCTGTTTTTTTGCTGCTCATTCTTTCTCGCCCGCACACTCTACCTCATGCAGTGTGCGTCAATGGGGGATGGTGGCGAGCTAAAAGGGCGTGTTGGTGTGAGAAGTTATGTAGATGACAGATGTAGAAAAAATTTAAAATTTAAAATTAAAAAAAAACCACTAACTGAGTACCGGGTATAAAAGTTGTGGCGCGTAAGAAGCGTCACACACGTCCCTCCTCGTTGTTGATGCAAAATTGATTTGGTAAATGCATTTTATATGTTAGCTGTCACCTGGATGGTTCTGCTCTTTAATTGATGAACTCAATGTGTTTCATGGTGGCATGTGTGGGAGTGAAAAATGCATTTAAAAGGCATGTGGTATATTGTAGGATCACTAATGTTCTTTTCCCCTCGAGTTGGATTTCCCATTTGAATAGTTTCGCAAATTAACTTCAATTCAAAAAATTTCACTCATTTAGGTGAGTGAGAGACTCGCATTTCACAGAACCCGTTTTCAGTCAGTCATTGACGAAAACATGTAGAAAAAAGTGTAAAAAACGATCAAATGGTTGCATAAAATATGAACACAACCAGCCAGCCGCATGGCAAATGTCGAATTTATACTTACATATGTATGTATGTCTATTTTACCTTACGACTACGTACGGGTATATGATACGTCCATGAGAGATATGTTTGTACATAAATATGTACATATATGAATGTATACTATAATTATTGATTATTTTCTGTTTTTCTTGCAGGTAAGCGAAAATACTTGTTATATCCTCTGGCTCGTGCTCTCTTTCCTGCTCTCCTGCGTATGGGTTTGGCAAGCGGGCCCTGCTGGGGTAAGTGGTTATATTTGGGAATATTTAAATTACTAGCGGAGTTAAATTCGGATCCGAACAAGAGAAATACAACTCTATGTGAAATTTTGATTTGTTGACTTACTTTAAAATCTTTGAACAACAAATAAGCAAGGTGCATGGCAGGCACAAAGAAATGCAGTTGCAGTATGCTTCAAAAAGGAACACGGCGAAATAAGAATGGCAAGCAGCAACCTTGAAAAAAGGAAGCAGAAGAATAGTATTGGCACATAGGAAAGCAGAAAAGAAAAAGAGGACGCGCTAAATTACAGCGTTAGCGCGGCGACAGAGAACTCTTTTCTTTTCATATTTTTTCTTTCCTTTGCTTTGGTGGACCCTGCCCCACGCCCCTGCAACATGCAGCTTTTGTGAATTATTAGTTTTTGTTCGGTCTGGCAACGCTGCTGTTTTGGCTGTCTTCTACCTGCTGCTTCTGCCAGAGTGACATGTTTTTATTGCAATTGTCATTTTCACATCATAGTCCCATGCCCCTCCTCTTATCTCCCCCCAGAACCAGACCTTTGCTTTTATTTTAGTTTTATTGTTAGACTCGACCGGAATTGATTTACGACCTCAAAAAGAGGTTAAATGTTTGAGTGGGCATACCATTTGTAACTTTCAAGTTCAATGGCTTATAATTGAAGCAAATCTTATCTTATCGCTACGATACGCTTTTTCAAACACGTGAAAATCAAGGGTAACTGGAAATCCATCAAATACATATGTACATTGTACATAGATCCCCTGTTCAGTGGCGATATATGTAAGTACATTTCATTCTACCTCTCCATTAGCCTATACATGTACATACATATGTACATATGAATGTATGTGTACTATAGATACATGCATACATACCTACATATGTATATTGCTACGTCTTCTATATCTTTTTAATCTCTTTTCCTTAACATCATAATTTCCGAAAGCCACTTTGCGTCTCCCACACTTTTCTTGTTGCCAAGTCCACAACATTAGTGAATACCCTTTGCGTCACATTTTCCATTCATTTTTCGCCAGTGCCATTTCCGCTCATTTCATGCCATTTCCCACAACCCCTTTACCCCTTTTCGACTTCCATACACTTTGCCCACAGTCACCCGCATACAAACATATTTACATACATACATGCATATGTCATTGACATCGTCGTGTTCGTTTAGGGTCATAAATTGTGTGGCTAAAAATGTATTTTTAAATGTTGGTGTATGTGTATGTACATACATATGTATGTACATATGTAGCATCTTATCATTCTTGACGATTTTTACTCACTGGATTTAAAGAGATTTCTATAGACCACAAGCAAGCAAAGGCCTTCTAGCAAAAGATGGGGTAAAACAGAAAAGTCAGTGGTTAGAAGAGAGGGAAACAAAGTGGCGGACAGGGTATATGTACATATGTACATACATACATACAAACATTCACAAGTACATATTTACATATATACATATGTACAATGCATTAAATTTACACTTGACACAATTCTCTTGTGTAGAGAGGCAATTTTTAAACTATTTAAAAATAAAATTCATTCTGTTTTCTGCCAATAAAGTGCATGGTTGGATGGAGGTAAAGCTAGGGGCAGGGGTTTGAGAACGGCGTGCGAATAAAATTAGGCACACAACATACCAGCGACACTGTCATTCCTCTCCTCTTTCTGGTGGACCCCTCTTTCTCTTTCCCCCCACAGGCGACCGCATGGCGTGGTGGCGTCTACTTGGCAGGGGAGCAAATACCAAAGTCCCAAAGAGAGCGAGCAAGTGTGACTGTGTTAGCGAGAGGGAGAGAGGCTAAAGCAACTTGGGCAAGGTCATTAAACCACACAAAAGCAGAAGCAGCGGTGGAGGCAGCGACGCTCGCAGCCAGTTTTTGTTGCTGCTTCTTTAATCGTCATCATCAGGTGCTGCCGCCTCTTCGTCGCTGTCGCTGTCACTATTGGCGTTTCTTTGCTTTTGCTTTCTCAGCTGTTTCATGTGGTTGTTGCTGTTTCTGTTTCTTTTTGCTGCTTTGCGTTGCATTTTTCTGTTTTGCTTTGCATTTCCGCTTGCCAGTGCATTTCCAAATGCATACACGCATGTGCACACACGCGCTCTTAAATGTAGATATGTATGTATCTATATACAAACATATGTACATATGCACATGTATGTTTGTGTAAATTTGAGTTTGTGTGTTTTTGGCCTAAACTGGATTTGAAAGCAAAAAATTCAAACAACAAAATGTACATAAAACTGTTCTAGGGCCTTGCTGATTATTTTCTGTCTGTTATGTATTTTTGGAACAGGTAATAGTAAATGTTTTGGTACCTGTTGGTAAATGTTTTTGGTAATGGTAACCATTAGTTTAATTCTGTTTCAAGAGGATTTGTACTCGAAATACGAAAAAACGAAGTTGGATGACATGATATCATGATAAGATATGTACACACATATGTATGTACATATGTATGTACATACATATATCATGTTTTGAAAGAACTGCCAATCTCGACTTATCGGTATTTGACCCACTGTACACGCTCGCCGTGTGTAATTATCACGCCCATTCGTTCCCGGGGATTACCTCCTTTTGTTTCATTCACTTTGTCCTCAAAACTGATTTTCATTTCTCCTCTTTGAAGTTTTTTCGGCAAATTTAAGCATGTTTAAACTTGTTTTGCTTCTGCTAACTCAGCTCGTCTTCTTTTTCGCATTTCTGCTGTGATTTCATTGTAACATTTTTATCTTTTGTTTTTTTTTGTGTTGTGTGGGAAAATATTTAACTGCCTCGCTATTTTTCTAAATAAATGTTTTCTGCATAAAATCGAAAAGATCGATTTTAATGGTAAATGTTGTTGAGATGTTGCGAACCCACTGGAATTATTGTTCAGATCTGCACAAATAGATTGGAATTGATGTGAAAAAATCAAACATTTTTGAAATCAGAGCTAAAGATGTTTTAATCAAGTATTTAAATCAGGCCGAAAATCGCTGTTGTTGCCCCAAACAGTGTGCCATCTGCAGTTGCCAAATTGATTATTTTTCCGCTTAAAACGACTTCCAAAATTGTTAAAAGCAAAAGCCACAAAAACACCATTATAATTGTAAAGGAACTTTCTAACGGGTACAGGAAAAATAAGAAAAGCCACACAAAAATTACAGTTTAAAATTCACTAAGAAAAAACTTAAAATATTAATTTTAAATACATACATATTATGTACATAAAACATATGTACATACATACATACATACATATGTATGTACATACATACATATGTATTTATTAGCATCAAATATAAATAGTTGTACGCCAGGGAAAACAAAAAATGCCATATAACAAACAAAAGTCAAAGAGATGGCAGCAGCAGTCGAAAAAAGTAATTAAAATCAGCGATGGGAGCTCAATTTCGAATATCCGAGAACTCTGAAAGAGTGAAAAAGCGGCGAAGGAGAAGCTGCCACAGGGCATTTGAGCCACATCAGAAGAAAATTGCAATTAATTTAAACATAACATGTATGCATTTTCATCTAAAATGTCGTTCCTTGTGAATACCTAAGAATGAGCTTTGCTATCATGCTAGAGCTTTTAAAATCGAAAGTACTTAACTTAAAGCATAAATCATTTCAAAAGTCGTCCTTGTGCATGAAAGTTAAACCCCCTCCCGTCAATCCTACTACAACATTAATTAATATTTACAATGGTAAATGGAATGTGTAAATACTTTGTCCGTCCTCCACAAATACCGAAGGTCCTTCATGGCAAGCAAATAATACAATATAGAGCCTCTTCCGTATACATATTTATAGTTCCATATGTATGTATGTACATATATACATGTATGTGTATATGTATGTATGTATATATGTATGTATGTATGTATATACATATGAACATATGTATGCATGTATAACATGCCGAAAAAAGATGTAGACAATGGAAGAAAGAATTTTTAAAAGAAACGATAAAAATACTGGAATGGTGACAGCGTGGTAGGGCCCTGTGGTCAGGTGGGCACATAATTAAAAATTAATTTGTTTCATCAAACACATACTACATTCATACATATGTATGCACATATGTACATATGTACATACATCTGTACATATTTCGACTCCCTAGGTTGCTTTAAGTTTAGTCTGCGTCGCTTGCTTTTTCTTAATCATTAAGCAGCTGTTGCACATCATATGTTGCTACAGCTGCTTCTGTTGCATTCAATCATCAATCAAAAATTTTGAGCTGCGTGCGTGCAACAAGAAAAAAACAAGTAATGACGTAGGAGGTGGCGGTGCAGATGGTGAAGAAGGAACAGGAGAACAAGCAAGAGGTACAAAAATGCTGTAACTGGAGGCTTTAATGATGCCAAAATGAGCAGCAGGCAGAAAAATGTTGCAATCCTCTGTGTCTCCTTCTCTCTCTATATCTCTCTCGCTCTCTTTTAATCTCTTTTTTGTCTCTGTCGCTGCATGCTTCTGGAGGTCCGAGTGCTGCAGTAAAATTGCATTGCCACAGGCAAATGAGGAAATGCTCCTGCTGCTGCAACCTTTTGCCTGCTACGTCCTGTCCCTGCGGTGCCTTGTGGTTGCCTCAATGCTACACTTTGACTAATCCATCAACAAATGAGGGTTCCACGGATAAGTGGAAGATAGAGAGAGAAAACAGCAAATGAGAGGCAGCGAAAAATTTCAATAAAAACGTTTCGTACTTTCTGGCCTGACCCAAACCATTTGGTCAGCAGGTACCATCTCCCCCTATAACCCCTTCTCGAATTTGTGTCTCCCTCTTTCTCGTTGCCGCGCTCTTCATTCCTCTTTCCATTCTGTTAGCTGGATATTCAAGTGGCTTCTTCACTTCGTGGCCAAAAGAGCAGAAGGGCGGAATTTCTGTAATTTTTATATGGTCCTACTTCTCTCTCTTTTTGCCCCAGGACTTTTTACAGATAGACTATCTATCTCCATCAGTCCCCACAACCTTCTTTTGGGAAGCCCTTCCTTCCACTCGCCCCTCTTTACACCCGCCCACCCCCTTTCCTCGACGCATTGATGTGCAAAGTTTTTATGACGCATTCGTGATTTCTCTTTTTCTGCAGCCCTTTATCCATTTTTTCATTTTTTACCCTTTTTTGTTTTTAATGCTGCAATGCGTTCATTTTATAACAAGACCTTTTGCCCTTGCCTGAAAGGCTGGGAAAACTGAACTAAAAACTCAAGATATCGAGTAAAATTTGGGGTTCACGATTGAAAAAGAGTGAAACATGCTAGTAATGCCAGGAGAAAAAAAATATGGAACTGATTCAGGACTCGCTTTTAAAAGGTTCAAAAATGTGGAATAGATATTAAAAGAATAAAATTAGGGACTGGTCTTCACAGATAACGTCTTTCTGCAATGAAAGAACGTGAAAATCGTAATGTAATGCAATTACTCTCCATGCGCATAGCATAAATACGATATTTACAAAAATAATAAAGATTTATTTCAACATTACAAAAAATTGGTTTTAGACAGATAAAACAAAATTATCTATTGGAGATGTAGAGCATCGATCCCCGTACTTCTCACATGCTAAGCGAGCGCTCTACCATCCGAGCTATGTACATACATATGTACCGACTCGCTCCTAAACTCAAAATAATCGGAACGGAATCTATTGCTAAAGGCAGAGAAAAAGAGCTTCATATTTGTTCGCACTTTTTCTGCTCTTGAAAAGTGTAATTGCTGTTGCTTATACATAAGATACATAAATATGTAATTGTGTATGTATGTATGTATGTACATATGTATGTATAATGTGACTGCATAAGTGCTCTCCCCATCCATATCTCTCTCTCTGTGTCCGCTTATGAAGTATTTGATTTGACTTGTCAAGAGCTGTTTGAACTTGACACTTACATATTCATTTGAATAGTTGTTGTGTTTGATATCGTCCACTCTCAATGTTCTTACTCTCGCAATATGACATCTCCATCTCGCGAGGCCTGTCTAATCTATTCAATCAACTATTTCCTCCTAAAGCTTCTTAGTTCTGCTCCTCCGGCGGTATTGTATTGACTTTATTGTTTTGGCTCAAGTGCTTGTCTACTCAAATTTATGATTAGCTGATTAGCTAGCCGAAAAGAAAAGCACATTTATTTCGTCATTTGAAAGTGCTCGGCTACCAGCTAATTGGGAAGAGGCTTTCAATGGGAGAGCCTTCCAAGGAAGAGAACCCGAGTGAAACGAGGAAGAGTAAAATAGGTAAGAGCTTGAGGGTGGAGGAACGACTGAGGTATAGGTAGCGAATAAGCTATTGAAGATGAGTGAGCGCCCATTATAATATTTTGAGTTGAGAGGGAAATTAGGTCATATCTTGTTTAGCTCTCAGCAGATGTCTCCGCCGATGAACATGTTGAACGTGTTTTTCTGGCTCT
Organism: Drosophila subobscura; assembly: GCF_008121235.1. Taxonomy (NCBI): domain Eukaryota; kingdom Metazoa; phylum Arthropoda; class Insecta; order Diptera; family Drosophilidae; genus Drosophila; species Drosophila subobscura. The sequence continues at coordinate 23,626,387 of NC_048532.1, forward strand.
CATTCTTTCTCTTTCTCCACCTCTCTCGCCAACGTTTTTATCGGTTACAACAGCTGTTTTGTGCGTTAACTGTTTGTAGCAGCTGTTAGACTTTCCATATGGGAACGGACTGAAAGTTTGTACTCTTTCTTCTACAATGTGGGTCACTCTGTGACGCCATTATCGAGTGACAATCGAGAGACAGATAAGAAAATTAAGGGGAAGGATAAAAGGGGATGAAAGATGAAGGTAATAAAAGAAGGAGAAGGACAGCAGGCTGTCCTGTCCGTTCATTTAATATCCTTCAGGAACCAACATTGGGATTTTGCGGTCGTTGAAACCATTTATTTGATTTATGGAATCAGTTTTTGAGGCAACAGAGGTGGAAAACAATATTTATATGTACAGTTGTGTTCAATGAAATAGTAGTGCCGCGCCACACAATTTTCACAACTATTTTTGAGACCCTTCCAGTCTTTCGAATTGAACAAGTGATACCTTTTTGGAAAGCCTGAAATGTTCACATTAGAACCCAGAAAGAATCCTGGAACATTTGCATTCCATCTTCTTGTTTTACATGACTTTAGAAAAATACCCATGAAAACTGCTGTTCAATAAAATAGTAGTGCTGGGTGCAAGTATTAAAAAAAAATTAAAAAACAAATTAAATCAATTCAAAAAAGTTACCATCAGTAAGCTTAGTTTATATATTGAATATTTTGATGAAAGAAATGTTTGAATATAGCGGTACTTTTGTTTTGGGAGCGTAGAAGTAATCAATGAACGGTCCAATATGTGAGACTTTAGAATTCGACTAAAAACTAAAATCAGGAGGTATAATGAAATTCAAAACTAATTTGAATGTGCTTTTACTGTTATATTAAATAGTTTAAACTAAAAGAAGCACCCTGAAAAATGATTTTTTATGCGAAAAAATTGTCTTTTAGTAGAAGGTCGAAGATGGTTGAAGGCAAGACCAAGGTCTTCAATATCCTCAAAAGTTATGAAAACAATTTTATATCGCTCTGAAAGTGTTTTGATAGTTAATACACGACTGATTACACGTTATTTAGGTGCAAGAGGTCCCCGGAAGCTACGCGTTTGAGAATAAAAGCACATGGGTACACGACTCATGTTTTGAAAAATGAGGACATGAGGCATGTGGACTGGGCCGTGTCACAGTCCGAAAAATACTTTTTGACAGATGAGTGTAAAGTTGTTTTATATGGTAAGAAAGACTCAAAAGAATATGTTTGGTGTTCACAGATATCTGATAACTGCCCAAAAAAAAAAAAAAAACAACATTGGGCATGTTGGGTTGACCCTTATGGGCCACAGCCCATATAAACTCTTACTTCCTAGCCTTATACTGACGTATTTCATAAAGTGGTGTGTGCCAACATACTTTTTAATACAATACAGTAATATTACTATTGAAAAATGCCTATCAAAAGGATCTGTCATCAAGATAATGATCTGAAACACGCAAGAAAGCTCGCTTGGAATGGAATTTTATCCGAAGAGGTCGACACTTTTCCATGTCTTGCTCAGTCTCTAGACCAAAATCCCAACGAAATCTTATTGTAAAATGTGAAATGTGTTATTACTATTACAAATCCGTCAACCAGAGCACAGTTTTGTCAAGGTGTTTAAGAATTATAGTCTCAGATCTTATTTAAGCTTGGGCAGTACCTTATTTACACATGACAGGTGGGCGTAAGGCCATAGTGAAAACAAATTTGATTAAAAACTACATATTAAACCTCAAGAAACATATAGAACATGAAACATATGCACTAATTCCAGTTTCGTTGTTTTTTTTAAATTTCTAAAAAAAACACTACTATTTTATTGAACAGCATTTTGTATTGGTATTTTTCTTAAGTCATGTAAAACAAGAAGATGGAATGCAAATGTTCCAGGTTTCTTTCTGGGTTCTAATGTGTACTTTTCAGGCTTTCCAAAAAGGTATCACTTGTTCAATTCGAAAGACTGGAAGGGTCTCAAAAATAGTTGAGAAAATTGTGTGGCAAGGCACTACTATTTCATTGAACACAACTGTATGTATGTATGAAGGCGACGTGGTAGGATATATGTAGGTGGATAAATCGAAATTAAGAAATGTATCTTAGTAAATTAAACACCAACTCTGGTATACATTAACATAGTGATATTGCACAGAAGTCACAGGGTCCACGTTTTATCTTATTGTCTTTTAATCTCAGTCGCAGAATCCCAGTATTGTCTCATAGTCACGTATTTTGATCGGGAAATTAGCCAAATGTTTCTATTTGGTTTAAACTTTTCGTTTGTGTGTGTGTGTCGTATGCGTAACATGCCACACCAAACACCAAAGAACACGTGCAACGCAGCACAGACAGCCATGATTAATCGCGTTTACTAATCAATACAAATGTCACTCAAGCCATTTGACATTTGAGATTTGTGGTCTCCCGCTCCAGCACCAGCTCCACTTTCGTCCGTTTTGGGGATCGTGTTGCACATACGCACAGTAGTTCAATAGTCGACTGGGACACACACCTCTCCCAGCAAACGAGTGCCAATCCTTTGTCAATTAACGGTTGTGTAAATTTCAGACTCTTGGCCATTCGAGTATCTCATGCAGTTGGTGGCAGGGTGGCACTGGTGGCAAATTAAATAAAAACCCTATGCAAACATTTGAGACAAAAAACAAAACTGTTTCCACAAAATTCCATCTGTTTTTTTTACACGAATTATTATTCGTTTTATCAGGCAGAATTGTTGTGGTTTTCCTGCTTCATACTGCCATACTTCAGCTGGGAATGCAAATTGACATCGCGTGCTGGAATAAATGTCATTAGCAGTAATGAGAAATGAAATATCCAGTATATTTATATATGTACATATGTATATGTACATATATGTATGTATATATGTACATACATATGGTTCATATATTTTTTTAGCCTGAAGAGAACAGAATAAAACAATTAAAAAGATCAGTTTTGGGTCAGAAAGAGAGAGAAAGAGAGTGAGTGAGTGTTCGGGTCGGTTAACAGGAAACACATTTTCTTTTGTAGGTGATAAAAGTACATAATACAAACACATCAGTAAAATAAACTTAAAGTTAATTTCAGATAAAAAACAATGCACAAATTCTAATATTTACATTTGTGTATTTATTTTTAAATTTCGTAGCCGGACTTGAACATAAAAATGTAAAATGTCATTAAATGTCAGAAATTATTCAATTGTGTATGTACAAAATTATGTACACATGTATGTACATATGTATGTACATATGTATGTATTTTATTATTTAAGTAATTGAAATTCACAACATATTAAAATTAAGTCAATAACTTGAAGTGAAAATTATTCTCCATGTGGAGAATTTACAGGTTTACAGCTGATGAAGAGAAGAAAACTTTTTTGAATATTAAACTGCTGAACGCTCTCACTTGTTTGCAGGAGTCAATCAGCACTTGTTTTCTTATCATTATTATTTTTTTTGTGATTATCACTAGTTTCCCATCATTTTTCCATAATGTCATTATGTCCTTGCCCCTAATATGTTAATTAGTATAAGGCTGTGCCCCACCATTGTCCTGCCAGGACATTGATAAATTGTTGAGCTAATTTTTAAACACAGCACATGGAGGAGGTGGAGGTGTGGAAACTCTTGCTCGCTATAGAAAAAGAAATACTTGGCTATACTTAGATCATACATATTTACACTTAAGAAGGGGGATTTGGGTGGAGGAGCACGCGTGTCTGTCATTAATATGAAAAGCATTTCATAAATTATTGATAAAGAGAAAGTTCCAGTGGGAGGCAGGAGTCACTGTAATCCTTTGGCCCCTTTTTTTACCTCCTAACTCAATCCAAAGGATAAAGAATACATCGTAGCATAACGTGGCTTATCAGCATTAGCAGAGGCAGCATTCAGGCCGAAATTCCTTGTTCTCCTCTTTTGTGTGTGAATGCCTAGCCTAGGAAATCTCTACTCTGCCATCCATAATGCACTGCATAGTGTACATATGTATGTATGTATGTATATGTATGCTTATGGTGTCTGTGCATCTGTGTGTATTGCGATATTATCCCATCTGTGTGTCTCTGTGTGTGTATTGCGATAAAAGTGGCAACTTCATTGAAATCCGTGTGGCATTGTTTGGTCTCTGAGTACAGAAATTTACTGGAGCGGCGATCAATGATGCGATTCACAGTCACAAAAGGAACCCAAGAGAACAAAACAAAACAGAGACCTTGAGCTGTCGGCTGCCAGTTTGAGAAATCTTAAGATTATTAACGGCCTCCTTGTGGCTCAGACCCCAGACACCCTTCGTGTCTCATGGCCTTCTTTCCTTTGACCTTCCTTCGTTGCCAGACTCTCTCTCAATTTTCTGCCATACATTTTTCCTCAAGTGGAACCTTTTCCGAAAGTTTCCAATTTTTCGTAACACGTACAAAATCCCATTTTATTTCGGGGTGTCGTTCTTTTTACTACCAATTTGTCAAAAGAAAATAGAGGCAGAGAAGAAGAGAGAGAGAGACTCTCTGAAAGTGAGTACAGAAGGTGAGGGTGAACTTATTACTATTAACTTATTAGTACCACGAGAGAGAGGCATTTGTTGAGAGGCATGTACAGCCAAAGGGATGTGGAGCAGTGGAGCTGCTGTGTCAAGCGGCTCCAAACGAGGACGTGTCACAGAAAAACAATGACAGCGTGTCAGTCGGCTTGTGGCTCTTTACCTGGGAAAAGCACACACACGCACATGGAGGTTCACAGCCATACATACAAAGACACATTCAGATGGGCTTTTACATGACTCGACTACAATACTTTTGATGTTTTCTCTTTGATGCGTGAGGAGAAACTGAGACTATTGAACTTATAAGGAGATAGAGAGGAAGAAAGAGCTGATCCATAATCGTATTATCTGTGGGACGGTTTTTACATATATTCATGGATAGGTATTAAAATACCCTTAACGCTTCGAATAGTTTCAAAAATGTACTGTTCTTCATTTGGATGTAGCTTAAGTGCATAATACATATATCGCTACAAAGTGTCTGCATACTCTAAAGTTCGTTGGTTTGTATGTCAGCCTTCAAATACCTCTATGAATGGGCTCCCTCATACCAATACTTTAATTATTTCTATATCCTTCCTCATCCGATAAAGTCCTTTGGTTTCTTGAGAAACATGAGAAATGTGCTCAACGACGACAACAGCGACGTTTGCCAGTTACATTTATAATATTTTTATGTCATTACGGCAAATGCTGTGCTCCCCGTCAAAAAGGAAGAGAGTAGACCCTTCTCGGTTTCAAGATGTGAGAAATGGTGGCGTATTCAAACGTATATATCATTAGAGTGTGGGAAATGCTCTTGCGGCTGGGGCTTAACTTTAACAAATTATTCACAGACGCCACCTGGAATATTTGCTTTTTTACGTTTTATTTCGTGTATGTAATATCATCTTTTATTACGCCTCTCTCGCATCCTTTTTAATGAGTGCAGAAGAGAATTCTAAGGGGAAACTCATACATTTTCTGACAGGAGAAGCATCCTAGGACCAACGAGCAGTGGGTGTAAAAATAACAGCAAAGTGTACCCACCTTAAATTTTTCTTTGGCAAGTCTTTTGGGAAAACTTTCCACACTCATCGCTTTGGAAGACGGCAAGATTGCAGAGGAGTTGTAAATGTTTGTGACAGTGGATGTTCGAGGGCAAGGGGAATTGAGAAGCTCGGTAATAGCGTCTAAAGAAGGCCAAAAAATGCGAAAAAGACCTTGAATGAATAAACAGAAGAGACAACCCTTAAGCCAACCCAATGTTTGTTTTATTACATATAGAAAAAAAACATTAGCCAAATATCCGCTGGTCCACTTCAAAAGTACGATATTTTATGGAAAATTATATTCAATCGCAACGAGTGTTGTGTCTCTCCCATTCTCTTTTTCTCTCACTGGGAGAGTTCAGCCATTCTTGTTACTGTGCAATAATTAGAAAATTAAGCGCATAATTAATTTAAACGTAACCCAAAGAGCATCTCTGGGGGCGCCAGCACTGAGCGGACAGGGCACTATCCATTTTTGCCTTGGCTCAAATGTTTGAAGAGGCTGTGGGTCCACAGAAGGAGAGCAGTTATGGGATAGACATTCCGGCTTAAGTAAACATTCGCGGCACAAGTAGAGCGGAGGCTAGGATCGTGAATTAAATATCCATGAGAAATGCTGATGAGTTCTAAGTACGAGGTACACCAAAGAGGGTAATAAAAATGACAATAACTAATAAATTCCTCTTAGTCGGCCAAAGGGATAATCTAAAGAATGATTATCTTTTAAAACGAGTGAAAATAGCTGTGTCCATCATAGGGAAAATCAAGTGAAGGATGCATATTTAGAGATCCTTGCCACAAATCTATCGTGAATAGTCCCAGAATATATTCCCGATTCAGACTTCCATCGGAAGGTCCTTTTGCAGTGCTTTTCCTTCTCCTTGGAGGCCAAGTCAACCCAAATATAGAGAACTTATAGACGTGGCAGCTTCTGCGGTGACGCGGCTACCGCTGTGCACCATTCTTTTTGTCCTTTGGCTATTTTTGGGCCACCAAGGACCTCGAATTGTTTCCATTGTTTGTCCCAAAATCCCCAAAAAAAAGTAACGCAACGAAATAAAATGATTTTGGACCCAGCCAGCGCCCACACGCGCTTGCCACATTTCAACGGCACATTCAAGGGCACCTCATCAGCATCCGACCATCTTGTATGTATATATGTATGTGTGTCTCCCTCTGCGATGTGATGTGATGCTCGAAACTTTTTGCCGCACTCGCTGCCTGTATGCTCCATGCGTCAAATGTAAACTTGATTCTTCTGTCTCTCTGCTGGTGATTTGACTCTCTTTTTGTTACGGGAGAGCGAAGCGGGGGTCTGGTAAATTTTCCATTACATAAAATCCTCCGACTGCTCCCCCTTGGGTTGCATACGTTCCATGTTTGGGCGCATTTGCGTCACCAGCGGATGGGTTTTGAAAGGGCCAGGCGAAAATATCCAAAACAATTCAGTATGGAGAACTGCCTGCTGTCTTATGCCACGTCACATCCTCTTGTAAGGAAACCAAAACGATTTTTTCACTATTCGTTGCAACAAATAGGGACAACCAAAACACTTAAACTCAGCACCGAAATTGCTGAGACCTGCCACCAATCCAAACGATTGTACTGAAAGTCACCCACAAAGTAAACCCCAGCGCGGCCGACATTGATATTAACTCTATTGTGTTGCTGTTGTGGCCTCTAGGAAAAGGAAAATATCCGAATCCTGAAACATTTTGATGTTTTGAACATTTTCCTAAAACATACTTTTAAGGGACAATTGGAGCTATTAGAAGAGTGACATGGATCATTTGCATACATATCTGCAAGAATAAAATTAAAATGGATTTAAGCTTCATTGGGCCGAAAAAGTCATTGACTGAACCATACAGTACAGTACATTCTTCATATAGACATACAGTAAGAGAGGAGCGGAGTGGAGTGGAAATGAGAAATACCCTCTGAAAATTTGAAATTGCATAAATGTATGTGTCTGCCTCTTGCTGCCTCTCTCTCTCTCTCTCTCTCTTTTCTGTCTCGTTTTTCTGCCTCTTCCATTTGCCACGCCTACCTGCCTGATTTTCCCGCCTGCAGGCCATTTGTTAAGTTGATTACGCGCATAAATTGAAGCAGACTACACCGCTGACGCTGGCGTAGGACATGATTGTAGCAAGGGACGCGGCTGTAGGGGAGGGAGTGTGGGAGTTAAGGGTTGACTGGAGGGAGAAGTTTCTTTTAAATTTAGTTTTCCACGCCAGAAGCAGAGAGTGAAAGGGCTGAGCGTAAGGGGAAACTTTTCTCCAGATTTCCCTATTTTTATATTCCACTATATTTATAAACATAATCATATTCAATAAAGCTTAATTGCTTTAGTGTGTGTGTTTGTGTGTGTGTGGGGGTATGTCTGTGTGCTGTCTGTGTCCCGTCTACATATGTACTTCAGTATTTCTCGGCCCCATTCCGCCTCCCCCATTCCCATTATTAGTAAATTAACAGCAGCGAAAAAGTTGCAATTAATGTTGCGTATTCTATTCCAACAACAAAAAACAAACTTTCGGGTAAGAGTGCGGGGGCTAGTAAGGAACGAGTTAGATACAACGACATAACCATTCGCCACTGGCACTGGCATACTCGTATATGGTGTCATAATTATAACAGTTTGAAATGGTGAAACAGGCGAATTAGTGTTTGCATCAGGGGACTTCTATGAGCAAAACGCATGACACATGCAGCACACGCGACTAATGTGTCGAATTAGAAAGTATTATGCAAACACGTACTTTTTATTCCCGAAAGTTGTGAAGAACTAACTCTGTATACATATATTTACATACACACCGAAGCCAAAAAATGTATGGTAAAAAAAATTCTGTTTCTACCCCATTAATGTGAAAACCTAACAAATTGAGCAAGAGTTCACTCATTCGATATTTAAATATTTTACTTAATAGGCAAATACCTTTTGAAACCTTTGTAGCCTGCAACAGCATCATATTGCACGGCTCTGACGCTTCTGACATAACTACGTACACAGAGAGACAGAGAGGATTCTGGCATCAAAACAGTATTTGGATGGCTCAGCAGATCAGAAAACAACAAAAACATATAGAAGCGGATGAAAATGTAGCCAATCGACAGCGCAAGAAAGAGGACAGCGAATGAAAGGGTCAATAAAATTAGTAATTTATACTCAAGCCAGACTATGGGTTACACACGGAACTTATAATGCGTCTATGATTATACTGCAAAACTTTAATTTGTAATTTAGAACTTTAAAGCGATTGCAGTGCGGTTCCATGGAGTTAAAAATGCAAGCGATTTTCGACATTTGTATACCTGTGGGCGAAAGTGGCTGTATGAACGCACAGAAGGAAACGTTTCTCGTTCTCAGAGTTTGTGTGGAAGACTCATGTGATATCCCACTGAGTCAAGTTTGTTTCCAGATTGTTTCGCCCCCACAAAGGGGGCTCATTCTTTCTCGCTCACTGGGGGAGGGAGACGAGCTAAAAGGGCGTGTTGGCGGGAGAAGTGATGTAGATTTAGATGACAGATGTAGAAAAAATGTAAAATGTAAAAGGGTATACAAGTTCTTACTCGTTTGATCTGAGTTCATGAAGAAATTTAAGAAAGGAAGTACAAGTAAGATGAAGTGCAACTGATGAGAGATTCTCTGAGAGTTCAATAAACGTGAAGGGCCAGATCTTTTAGAAGGTGTGAGTGAGATGTGGTGATTCCGAAATGTGGAAAGGAAGGCAGACGACGACGACAGCAGCAGCAACAGCAGGAAGCTAAAGGGCCCAAAGCCAACAAAAGCTAACATGTCTGCAGAGCCATTTTTGTACGGTGAGATTGTGGAGGGAGTGAGAGGAAAGGATAGGCAGCGGAGGTAGGAAGAGATGGAAGAATGTTCGTAAGATGATGAGTTATTCAAAAAACATGTGCAAAGTGTCAAAAGAAATCAACAATGAAAGAATGGAAGATAAAAGGGGCTGCGCCGGCTGTGCTCCCTGGGAGAGCCTCCAAAAAGGGACCAAAGCGAGAGAGAGAAAATAATAATATAAAGTTAAGGCAGATGTGACCCTCAGGCGAGATCTGAAAACCCGAATATCGTTCAAAAGTTACATAAGCTGCTTAAATACTGAACTTGGGATGAGTGCTGGGGAGGCAAATAACATAATGAAGAGAGTAAATTGATTGGGGGATAACGTATATAAAATATATTAATAGTAATTTAAACAAATACTTAAATCCTAAAATGAATTAATAAATTAATTAAATTTTTAACAGTCATAATAAAGACAACCAAAGAATATGCATTTGAAAGGATATGTGAACTTGATTGTGACAGAAGTAATAGTGAAAAGAACAGAGAAATCTTTTCCCATATCGAAATGGCAATTTGAAGTTTTCCCCTTTTTCTATAAAGAGTTATTCTATCCGAAGGGAACGGGCCGCATTTACTAGATTCGATTCTCTGGACACTTGGGCTCGAAATGCACACACCTGGAGTGGTCCCAGACAATTGAAGATGCTTTTCCAATTCATGCCACGATCAATCAAATGGGGGCCAAACTTTACAAATTTTTCAACTCGATTTAAGAACAACAGAACAAAGAACTCTTCGGGCCAGAGATGATGAATTATTATTGATCCCTGGGAGGGGAATGTGTGACAATGAGGGCCCAACCTTTGCCCCCAATTTCATTATTGTTGTCTTGTAATTATCATTTAGTTCTGGCAGTTTGCAATGGGATGTTGAATTAGTACAACGACTAATTGATTTTGAGAAATCCGAAGACGTAGAGATGCCACAAGCAGCTGGAATCAGTAGTCCATATGAGGAGGAGACGCTGACGTCACAAGCGGCGACGATTTCACAAATGCAGAATGAAATGACAGAGCTGAAGAATATGATGGTTCAGTTGGTCATCATGCAAAGGAAAAACGCAGAAACAACAGCATTAGGAGCAACAACAAAACAGCAGCAGCAGATCAGAGAAGAAAATATCGAAGGTGTGTCCCACGACATTAACCCGGGTAGACAGGCTACCAACAACGTAAGGCAAGCGTCGGTCAAGGAAATTGCGAATACCTTACCGGACTATGACCCCAGCGACGATAACGCCATCTCCGTGGACCAGTTCATCGATCGTGTCAACAAGGTAGTTGATGCGTACCAATGGGACGAGAAATTTCTCTTACTCGCAATTTATACGCGGCTCAAAGGGTCCCGCTAAGATGTGGCTCGACTCGTCGCCGGTTCTACACACCACATGGAGCAACTTCGCTACAGCTATACTAGAAGAGTTCGGATCTAACCCAGACGAAGCTGAAGTGCACTTCAATATGGCTAATGCAACCAGACGAGCGAAGGAGACAGTGAAGGAGTATTGTTTCCGGATGTCCGCCCTTGGCGTGCGGTACAAGCTTAGTGAAGCAGCTGTTATACGATATGTGAGATCAGGTCTACAGCATCGAGAGTTGCAAAATAGTATTGCGGCAATTCAGTTTTCTTCAATGAAGCAGTTTCGTGATGCAGCCGAGTCGTATTTTGTAAATAGAGGTCGGCCAGTCATAAACAAAAAGGAGTTCTTACCAAAGGCAGCAACTTGGAGCCAAAACAGGACTACGATGTAAAGACAACAAAGCCAAAGGAGGCTCAAAAGTGCTACAATTGTGGAGAATTGGGGCACTTCGCTAATTCATGCCCACAAGAGAAGAAGAAGTCGCGTTGTGCCAAATGCAATAAGTTTCATGCAAACAATGAGAAGTGCCAACCGGCAAATATGATGCGTTTGGGAGCATCGAATCAAGACAAGCTATTCACCAGGAAAATTTACATACAGTCGTGCAGTTATAGCGCTTTCATTGATACTGGAAGTCAGGCTAGTATCATTCGACAATCAGTTGCCAAGCAAATCAACGCTGAGCGAAAAAAAGTGCTCCATGAAGATTCGAGGCATTTGTGGAGGTTCCTGTATCCTGACCGAAGCAATAATTGTGGATATGGACATCGACGGAAACATCATTACTGCCAAAGTATACATAGCAGACGATGAACTGCTGCAAGAGGATTTTCTGTTGGGGCAGGACGTCATCATTAGCGCTCATCTATCGCTTAAGTTTGAGCCAGGCGAAACTAACGTGAAACGAGCAGTTCATCAGCCGATAGCCTTTGTAAGCGACAACTCAACTGACAAACTTCTTGTCAATTTACAGAACGATCAGGAAAGAAGTCAAATGCGCGGTTTGTTGGAGAAGTTTACCCATGTTTTCTCCACAAGATTGCAGGGCATCGGCAAGACAAACATCGTTCAAGCCAACATTAGCGTTGAGAGTGGCCAAGTAGTTTCTCAAGCGCCATACCGAGTTTCTGAGCCAAAGAAGGAAGTTGTAAGCAGAATGGTCGACGAGCTGTTGCAACAGGATATCATAATACCATCCACATCGGAGTACGCCAGCCCAGTGGTGCTCATCAAGAAACCAAATGGTAGTGATCGACTCTGTGTTGATTACCGCCGTCTCAACAAGCTGATCAAGAAAGAAAATTTTCCAGTACCGAACATCGAGGAGCGTCTGCAGGAGGCGAAACGATTTAAATATTTTTCTTCTCTGGACCTCAACAGCGGTTATTATCAGATAGAAGTAGCACCGGAGAGTAGAAAGTATACTGCGTTCATCACAACGGATGGACTATATGAGTTCAAGCGACTTCCGTTTGGGTTAAAGACTGCACCTGCTGTTTTCAATCGACTCATGGCAGAACTACAGAAGCGAGTGCAGAAAGGCGACATGATACACTACATGGACGACATATTAATTGGTAGTCAGACGTTTGACGAGATGTATGAAAAGCTTCAGAGAATCCTTCAAAGTACTGCAAGAGTGCGGACTAACTTTAAATCTGGATAAATGTGAATTGTATAAGCAATCAATTACATTTCTAGGTCATAAGATACACGCAGACGGCATCAGTCCTGGAGAGGTTAAGACGAATGCCATTGCGTTGTTCTCGCCGCCGAGTAATGTGACCGAAGTACGGCAGTTTTTGGGTCTCAGCGGTTACTTCCGGAAATTTGTTGCCGGATATGCCATTATTTCAGATCCTTTGCGTGCTCTACTGCGCAAAGACCAGACGTTCAAGTGGGAACAGCCACAACAGGATGCATTTGAAGAGTTAAAGAGACGCTTAATATCGAAGCCTGTTGTCACCAGCTACCGCATCGATGCTGAGCATGAATTACATACAGATGCCAGTGCCGTTGGTTTAGCCGGAGTATTGCTGCAGAAGGATGAGGATCAGATGAAGCCAATTGCTTACTATAGCCGAGCAACTTCTAAACCCGAGAAGAACTACCACAGTTACGAGCTAGAAGCTCTTGCCGTCGTCGAGTCGTTGGAGCGATTCAAGTATTACATCTATGGTAAGAGAATCAAAGTCATTACCGATTGTAATGCCCTGAAAACATCAATGGAGAAACGAGAGCTTATACCCCGAATTGCAAGATGGTGGCTGCGTATACAAGAATTTGACATAGACATTGTTCATCGAGCTGGAACACAGATGAATCACGTTGACGCCCTGAGTCGAGCTCCATTTGAGGAAGCACATGAGATGGACACAGCGTCCCTGAAAATCTCGAAGACCATCATCGATGAGGCTGATTGGTTATTTGCCATACAGTTACAAGATGAGAAGATCCAGAAAATTGTCGCTGAGATGAACCTCGATACGAAATCTGAAAACGACGAGTATGTGATCGAGCAAGATCGCCTATTTCGCAAATATGACAACAAGTTGCTATGGGTAGTGCCGAAGCAGCTAAGATTCCATATTCTACACGAATGTCACGATAAGGCCGGACACATGAGCACAGAGAAAACAATTAATCGGATTCTTAATTTGTTTTGGTTTCCCCGAATGCGCAACTACGTTAAAAGCTACATCAAGTCATGTGTTGGCTGCGCGCTGTATAAGATACCAGGTGGACGTCAGGAAGGACAGTACCATTATGATGACATAAGGCCGATCCCTTTTCCACCGTACATATGGACCACTTGGGACCCTTTCCGAAGAGTGCAAAACGGAATGAGCACATTATTGTGATTGTCGACGCATTCACTAAGTTCTCCATAGTGCGAGCTGTAAAAGTACAGCCACGAAACACGTAATCGATATTCTGCAGGAGTTGACCAGCTACTTAGGAATGCCAGATCGAATCGTCACCGATCGCGGTACCGCTTTTACTTCAAAGGATTTTGAAAAGTATTGTAAGTCGAATAATGTAAAGCACATCCTCAATGCTGTGAAGACACCGAGAGCGAACGGACATGCAGAACGAACGAACCGGACTATTTTGTCAATGCTATTGCCTTCAAACGAAAAGGAAAACCGATGGGACGAACAGATACGCTCAATCCAGTGGAGCATCAATACCATGGTAAATAGTACGACTAAATGTTCCCCATTTCAGCTATTGTATGGGTATGAGCCACGAGATATCCTCAAGAACACATTGACGAGTGCGATCCAAGGCCCGGATCAGAAGATGATGACAGAGGACGAGTTGGAGAAGCTACGAGCAGACGCTGCCACTACAGTCAACGATCATAGGGCTGCTGCGAAGAAACGTTACGATGCCAGACATTCCAAGCCAACCGTATATACCCTTGGTGATCTTGTATTAGTCGAGAATGAGCCGTTTAGCACGGGAACGTCACGCAAATTGGAGCCTCGCTATAAAGGTCCATTTATTGTCAACAAAGTGCTGCCAAACGACCGATATCTGGTAGAAGATATCCCTTATGCCCAACGAAAGCAGAGGCACTATAAGTCGGTGTATTCATCTGACAGGATGAAACGCTGGTGCGAACTCCCACCTGATGAACCAGATGAAGATGACGACAAGGAAGGCGACTCTCGCGAGGACGCTGCGATTTTTCAGGAAAGGCCGACTGTGAAGAGCTGTTAGTCAACATGAGCTGTTAACTCTGTGGGGGCTGTTATACGCACGATAGCTCGAAAGACATCGATATCAACAGAGGCGATAGTTCTCTTTTGAAGTGGAAGCGATCAAGACAGCACGCGTCGAAGAAAACCTATTTCACAATTAATTCACTCTACATATATTTTTCAACTTATTATATCCAATAAATACTACTATACTACTCTAAAGCCATCCCTTCACAATAGAGAGAAAGACAGAGAGAGAGAGAGACAGAGAGAGTGAGTGAGTGAGAGATCGAACGACAGGGGCACACGCATATGATAAATGATTTCGATTAACTGACATTTAAAGGAGAAGAAGCCCCAAAGAAGACGAAAAAGCTATGGAAACCAAATCAAAATTGCGGCAAAGACCTGAAGAAAATAAAGGGACTTACTATACAGTACATATTTTCAGAAGATTTCTGAAGAGGACGAGAGCGCTCACATTCGCTGGGTTTCTCTTTCTCCTCGTTGAACATGAACGTGCTTGCATTTTCTCGTTCATCACCATTAGACGAGCTCACTGTCTATCCCACTGCTGTCTCTGCCGTCTATCTCTTTTTTCATTTCGTCTTATTTTTCCAGCAGTCTTATCTTTTCATCTTCGCCTGGTGTTCATCTGTTATCTTTGTTCATCTTTGGAGAATTTGATATGTATGTAGGTGACCAAAAACCTTAATGTGTGTGATTGTTCCAACCTTAGCCCCATGAGATATGGGCGCTCTTAGGTATTTTGAGCTGTCGAGAATGAATTATGTAATTATTTGAACAAATGAAACCCCTATTAAGTTTCCTCGTGGGATTATGTATGTGGAACTTCCATATTTGCAGTCTTCCAAAGTAATTCTTAAACTTCTGCACTCGAGTGTCGCATTATGTTCAGATGCAGACTTCTGCTCTTCTATTATGGTATTCTTCAAGGAATGGAAGTTCTTCCTATTCCCTCAAGAGTTAATGCCATTTTGCAGTGTACTTCACTCCTACAGACAAAGCCCAGTCTGAACCTGACAGAGGGACAGAGAAACAAAAAAACATTCAATGCAGTTTAAAAGTTCGTTCAACTTTTTGACAATCCCAGAGTTATTTGCCTTTTGTTTGGTGTGGCAACAAACCCCTACCATCCAATCCCCTATCCATGTGCCATGTGGAGAGGCCTATGTACAAATAGACTCTCAGCAAAATGGCGCCTAGAAGCAAGGCAAGTGTACATTGTCTCTCAATTGATAAACGTCTGACAGAAAACAAGCAACAAAATGTTGCGGGTGGAACTGTGTGTTGAAGAAACATCGATGACACTGAGGCGACGGGCGGGAAGCTTATAGAGAGAACTTTAAGGAGATGCCATTGGCCAAGGGACTGACTGTGTGGAGTCGTTGTCTGGTCTGGGACAGCGTCGTCGTCATTGTTGTCTGTCTAGCCTGACTCATCCTATAACTTCATCCTTGATTCATGCTGTTCCTCTTTGACTCGCTCTTTCTCTCGTCGTCTATTGTGCAAAATAGTAATGGTTATGGTTTTTGCTTTATATCCCAAAAAGAAGCTGCGAATTCTTTCACGTCACGAATAGTTCTAGAGTCCCCCTGTCTTTAACTACCCTTTTAATAATTCTCTCTGTCGACTGTCGTTAATCTTCTCGTTCTGTTAGTTTTTGGTCGGCAGTTAGGCGTTCAAATTGAAGGCAAATATTTTCTGATTTAATTGTGTTCCCCTTCCATGCATTTGTAAATTTATGTACGTATGTATGTATGTACATATGTATGTATGTACATATGTAAGGCTATTTACATATGCGTGTGTGTCTGTCTGATAGGATGTGTCAGCATTTCATTTGGGCACTTCATTTGGTAATGTGAAACGATTATGCTAAAAACAGCCAAAACAGAAAAACAAATAAACACTAATTCTTCCAAATAAACTGCCTCGAAAACTGTCTTGGAAGTAAATGGGAGATCTAGAGTGTAGTTGAAGATTATATATATTTTCTTTCAGAACACTCGTACATTCATATGTACATATGTACATACAAATATCCTTTAAACAACTAATCGTTCTCTCTTTTTATATCTGTTTTAGGGCTGTAACAGATCCGCGGGATGGAAGACGTGTGGCCTTGAAGAAGCTGCCAAATGTGTTCCAGTCTTTAGTCTCCTCGAAGCGCGTGTTCCGTGAGCTTAAAATGCTCTGCTTTTTCAAGCATGAGAATGTAAGTAAACAATTCGTAGATAGACCGAAATTAAACACTCTCTCGTTACCCAAAGCTTTAACTATCTTTATAAAAAGCATGGCATTTCCTTGATAGCAGGACAAACATTTAATTCAAAAGTACCATGTATGTACATAAATTCATACATATGTACATACACACATACATACTTATGTATTTTACGTTTGCAATTGGATTATAGCTACTTCTCCACGAGATAGACATGTATTTATATTATATATATATATATACATATGTATTTATACTTTATTTCTTGTTAAACACAAATATCACGCATACGGCCGGGCGACAAGGCTGGGACTGCCCTCGGCTCTACCTTCTCTCGTCGCTGTTGCACAGAGAATTGATTAACAATTATAGTTTCCACTTTAGTCCCAGGATCTTTTTCATAATATTTACAACTCAAACAAGGAAATGGGTACGCAGAGGAGCAAATTGAGCGTTGAAAAATAAACTATTTTTTTAAACAATCTTTCGCATTCTTTCTTTTTTCTCTTGTTTTGTCTACCGTTCTAGTGGAAATTATTGTTCGCGGTCATTATTTTCATTAATTAAATTGTTTAAATGTCATTTTTATGTATGGAATTTAAAGAGTTCTTCAACGGTTAAGCCTCTTTAAATTTCTGTTTGAATTGTAGGGATTGTGTGGTAGCATTAATTTATGGTTTATTAACAAATAGCTTGTGAAATACGATTTTTTCTAAAAGAATGTTTTCCCTATTCGCAAAATAGGGGCCCATTGAAAGCAGAAAGCTACACACCAAAATCTGTAGACTGTTCAAGATCGTGTGACAAAAACTAGCCAGAGGAGTATGTCACCGAAACACATACATATGTACATACATATGTATATGTATATGTACATATATGTATGTAGATGCACGTAAAATGCTGGCACAATAGATGGGCTTGATTCATGTGATTTTCTTACAATTTGTATCATACATATCCGACTGAACAGCGCTCATAATTTATATTCAACTATATATTCATAGTGACGTCTGCTGCTGCACGTTCTCAAAAAGCAGGGCCGTTAGTGTTTTGGTTCCATATTTGGGGCAGTTGGCATTTGGATTCAATATAAAATGTCATAGAGGAATTGGAGGAGGGTTACGATCATGAGTATGAGAGGGGGGTTATTAGAGCATGGGGCTTATCGTCGCAAACGATTTGTTGTGGTCTTAAATGTCACGGTCTCTCCCTGTATGTAGCCTCCTCTTCTTTTCGTTTGATGTCTTAATCATTTCCATACACAAATTCAGAGATTGGTTTAACATCATTAGACTGCAAATAGGACCTGTGCTGTCTGGGAATCAACTGTAGAGTCGACGGAGATAGCTCGTCTTGCGATCTACTCGAATTTGGTGTACTTTTTCATCATTATCAGCCATCAACAGCCTACCTCTTGGAGGGAGAGGGAAAGAGTCTTTGAATTTCGATAAATCCAAATGATGTAGGGGCTATAATATCTAATAATCTGAACGATATTCAATGCTTCGGTAGAGGTAGTAGGCCTTTGTTTATTTTCTTCGCTGTGTGTTATTTTTATACCCGGTACTCGAAGAGTAAATAGGGTATATTGTATTTGTGCACAAAGTGAATGTATGTAACGCACAGAAGGAAACATCTCCGACCCCATAAAGTATATATATTCTTGATCAGCATCAATAGCCGAGTCGATTGAGCCATGTCTGTCTGTCCGTCTGTCCGTCCGTCCGTCTGTCCGTCTTGTTTGTCGGCTAGTTCTCAGAGACTATAAGAGCTAGAGCCACCAAATTTTGGCTCCAGACTGCTGTATGCTCACACTGAAACCAGTGTATTTCAAAAAATGAGCCACGCCCCCTTCCGCCTCCGCAAAAGGGCGAAAACCTCCAAAATCTACAATTTTGAAGATAAAAGAAAACTAAAAACGCCATTCCGTAGGGAATGACCAGATCACCAAATTGGGGCATTATTGGATCATTATTATAGCCACAATGAAGAAATTAATTAGCAGTGGCCAAACCCACCCCGTCCCGCCGCACACTGACCGCCGCCCGCTGGATCTGCCTCTGCCGTGAGTCTGCAGCGTGTTGCTCTAGGGGAGGGTGGCGAGCTAAAGAGGCGTTTGCGTGAGTAGTGTTGTAGATGTAGATGACAGATGAAGAAAAAATTTGAAATTTGACAAATAACCGCTAATGTACAGATGTAGTACTGAGTGCCGGGTATAAAAGTTGTGACGCGTAAGAAGCGTCTTACACGTCCCTTCTCGTTTGTACTGCATTAGTGAAGAAGTAGACGGTAGACGATGAAGAATAAGTTGGCGTAGAGTAGGACAGGCAACAAACACCAGCACGCCACTCTCCCCTTGAATACGGAGCCATATGTGTCGACAACAGCACCTTGCCCAATATGCAAAATTGTCTATTAATATGCATAAATTGCTATGCTCGATGTGGGTGGGATGGTGGTAGGAAGGGCGAGGAGTGTACACTGTACAGACATATGTACATATGTATGTTTGTATATAAAAGAAAGCGCGATTTGGTTGTCATCACTATAGATGCGTGTAAGTTTACATACGTGTCTGTGTCTGTATCCCTGTATCTCTCTTTCTGTGCTTCCTGTTTAATTTCCTACATGACAACATTGAAATAATTTCAAACAAGTGCAATCACCCGCACGGATGGTGGTGGAAGTGAAAGGTAGACCGACTACGGAAAAGTTGTTCTTGTTGCTTCGAGTGTGACCAGGTGAAAGACTAGACGGGAAGGAACACAGGAAGAGGATCATACATATGCACATACATATGTATGAAAGTACGTACAGATTTTTCATATGTATGTATGAATGTACAGGAAGAGGATCATACATATGCACATACATATGTATGAAAGTACGTACAGATTTTTCATATGTATGTATGAATGTACTTATGTACATATGTAGTCATTCCCGACTATCTTTTAAGAGCTTGCAAAAATAAAGTGGTATGTCCCACGTTAGCGTCCGAAGAAGAAGCTGGAGAGTAGAGGTAGTTGTAGACAAGACCTGGCCTGTCCGTTATGTTTTGAATGGGGATAGGGTCACTTTTGATTTTGTTTTTCTAGGGGCAGCAATTTTGGAAGGGGAAATTTACTGGAAGTTGTTGGTGGAAGAAGTAGGGAGGAGAGGAAGAAGCTGGAGAGTAGAGGTAGTTGTAGACAAGACCTGGCCCGTCCGTTATGTTTTGAATGGGGATAGGGTCAGGTTCAGGGGATAATAACAACTTGCCACAGCTACTCGCTTGGTGTGAGTTTCTGAAGAATAGTTTCAATTGTTTCTCTTTGTATTTGACTAGAACATTTTTAGTCTTGTTCAACCTAGTTAGTTGTTGTTGGTGCTTTCCCCTCAGATTTTTTGTATCTTTTGCTGACCCCTTTCCCATATCTCACCCCCTCTCTCTCTGACACGGTGCTACTACTAAGTAACGGACCTAGCATCAAGGTCCCTTGAAGCTACAGATAACATCAATTGGGTTTTCGGATTGCAAGCCAAAGTCAAAATGTTAACTAGCTTTACATTACAGCCGAGTTGCTGCGCTGCATTGCTGAGCGCCTGCTCAAAGTGGGAAGTGCAGTAATGTAAGTTAGCCGAAAAGCAAAACACTTGGGCCTCGCGTAAGTAATACTTTGAGCATGCATTAATACGGCAAGAGAAAGCAGCAATAGGAGTAAGAGAGAGATATGCATACATACATACACATGTACATATGTATGCATGTACATTTATGTATTTGCAACCCAAAACGTCCCAAAATAATGTATACAGATCCATACGTACATACATATGTATGTACATAATTCAGAAATCAAAATGTACACAATCTTCGAGTTTTTCGCTTCGCTTACCCTAAACCGCATACGCAACAAATGCAATCGCTAAATTACAGTGGCGACCGTCAGGAACTATTACAAAACGACATTCATATGTATGTATGTATATATGTACAATGTACGTACATATGTACATACATATTTATGTATAAAACCAAGGCCCTAAAAATTAGAAGCAAGCGGTTGGGGTTGCAGAAGCCAGACCTCGCTCCTGTACAGCGCAAACGAGAAGGGACGTGTGAGACGCTTCTTACGCGTCACAACTTTTATACCCGGCACTCAGTACTACATCTGCAACTTAGCGGTTATTTGTCAAATTTTACATTTTTTCTTCATCTGTCATCTACATCAACAACACTACTCACGCCAACACGCTCCTTTAGCTCGCCACCCTCCCCTAGAGACACACTTTGCAGAGTCAGGGCAGAGTCGCGGCAGAGAAAATGTGTAAAACAAATATAAGCTGCGGGACGGGGTGGGTTTGTCCACTGAAAATTAATTTCTTCATTGTGGCTATAATATTGATCCAATCGGATCCCAATTTGGTGATCTGATAGATATAGTCATTTCCTATGGAATGGCGTTTTTAGTTTTCTGTTATCTTCAAAATTGTAGATTTGGGAGGTTTTCGCCCTTTTGAGGAGGCGGAAGGGGGCGGAACTCATTTTTGAAATACACTGGTTTCAGTGTGAGCATACAGCAGTCTAGATGCAAAATTTGGTGGCTCTAGCTCTTATATTCTCTGAGAACTAGCCGACAAACAAGACGGACGGACGGACGGACGGACAGACAGACAGACATGGCTCAATCGACTCGGCTATTGATGCTGATCAAGAATATATATACTTTATGGGGTCGGAAACGTTTCCTTCTGTGCGTTACATACAACCGTTATTCGCACAAATACAATATACCCTATTTACTCTTCGAGTACCGGGTATAAAAACTTTGCCACTTAAGATGCGGAGAAGGAGCTGAGACTTGAAGACGTTGATGTTAACGGAGGCGGCTAAACCGGGCGGCAGGAGGCAGACCAAGAGCCAAAGTTGTCGGCACTTTTTTTATACCCGGTACTCGAAGAGTAAATAGGGTATATTGTATTTGTGCACAAAGTGAATGTATATTACGCACAGAAGGAAACGTTTCCGACCCCATAAAGTATATATATTCTTGATCAGCATCAATAGCCGAGTCTATTGAGCCATGTCTGTCTGTCCGTCTGTCCGTCCGTCCGTCTTGTTTGTCGGCTAGTTCTCAGAGACTATAAGAGCTAGAGCCACCAAATTTTGCATCCAGACTGCTGTATGCTCACACTGAAACCAGTGTATTTCAAAAATGAGCCCCGCCCCCGCAAAAGTGCGAAAACCTCCCAAATCTACAATTTTGAAGATAACAAAAAACTAAAAACGCCATTCCATAGGAAATGACTATATCTATCAGATCACCAAATTGGGATCCGATTGGATCAATATTATAGCCACAATGAAGAAATTAATTTTCCGTAGGGAATGCCCATATCTATCAGATCACCAAATCCGATTGGGATCCGATTGGATCATTTATATAGCCACAACGGAGAAATTAATTTTCAGTGGCCAAACCCACCCCGTCCCGCAGTTTATAGCAGCACACTCTGCTTCGCGCAGTTTATGGCCTCTGCCCCTGACACATCTCTGCCGCTGCCTCTGCCTCTGCCGCGACTCTGCCCTGACTCTGCAAAGTGTGTTTCTAGGGGAGGGTGGCGAGCTAAAGGAGCGTGTTGGCGTGAGTAGTGTTGTTGATGTAGATGACAGATGAAGAAAAAATGTAAAATTTGACAAATAACCGCTAAGTTGCAGATGTAGTACTGAGTACCGGGTATAAAAGATGTGACGCGTAAGAAGCGTCTCACACGTCCCTTCTCGTTCTTGCTTGGTTTTGTGCTGATGTCTGTCAAAGGTCTGCTGAGGGCTAGTGATGAATCCCTTCCCCATTGGAGCCTCAGACTTTGTTAAATTTTTAAACAGTGTACGACTGAGTACCGGGTATAAAAGTTGTGACATGAATTCATGAAGAAACATTTGTACTTATATGTATGTAAATATATGTTCATGCATATGTACATCTATGTAGAATATAACTCAATAATGATTGGCATAAAATTGACAACTATTATTCTCCTTGCAGGTTCTTTCTGCCCTGGACATCTTGCAGCCTCCACATTTGGATTTCTTTCAGGAAATGTATCCTTTTTACAAGAATCGACTTAAAATATTCAAATTGAAAATGCATACATGCGTCATGTGAAAAAATAATAAGTACAGTTGGCCTTACATCGGCAAATGTCTAATTGTAGGAATTTTCAGGTGATCTTAGTGTTTTTAGATGATAAATGTTTGCCTCTATTAAGTATAATTAAAAATCTCAAATGTAGCGGTAAAAAAAGACGAACAATTTTTGTTCTATGTTACATAGGCTTTTCGCTGTGCGAAATAGTAGGGACAACCAAAACCAACCAATATTGCCACAATGTTGAAGTACTCCAAGAGAATTAATGATATTGCAATAAAACTTAAGATTCGGAACAAAAATTTAACAAAATGTTCCGAGATTCGTGAAATTTTAGGGAGGCAAACACTTTGAGTAATGCATCTAGCTAACAATCTAAAGTCTAAAAGACCCCGAAAAATTCCATGACTATCGATGACCATGAACCATGACACCCCAATAACGTAATTTACAGGCTAAAGCAAACAGACGAGAAATAGAGGACAGAGCCTGCCTTCACCTTTGTTTTTCCCCTTTCTATTACAAGTACTCAAACGAGTTTATTGGTTTTCGCCTTAACCACCAATAATTCTATAGATATGTGATAACGGAGCTGCTGCAATCGGATCTGCACAAGATAATCGTTTCGCCACAGCACCTATCCGCCGACCACATTAAGGTGTTCCTCTACCAGATACTGCGTGGCCTCAAGTATCTGCACTCGGCTCGCATCCTTCATCGCGACATCAAGCCAGGAAATCTCCTGGTCAACTCGAACTGCGTGCTCAAAATATGCGACTTCGGACTGGCCCGCGTGGAGGAGCCGGATCAGGCGAAACACATGACCCAGGAGGTGGTCACCCAGTACTACCGCGCCCCGGAGATCCTCATGGGGGCGCGGCACTACTCGTCGGCGGTAGACGTGTGGTCGGTGGGCTGCATATTCGGGGAGCTGCTGGGCCGACGCATTCTGTTCCAGGCGCAAAACCCCGTCCAACAGCTTGAGCTGATCACGGAGCTGCTGGGAACTCCCACCATGGAGGACATGCGGCACGCCTGCGAGGGGGCGCGCACCCACATGCTGCGCCGCGCACCCAAGCCACCCTCTTTCTCGGTGCTGTACACCCTCAGTTCCCATGCCACACATGAGGCGGTGCACCTGCTCTGCCAGATGCTTGTCTTCGATCCGGTTTGTGGTTACATATTTTCCTGTAAGGTTCTCTCTGGCTAACTGTACATATGTATGCTCTGCTAGGACAAGCGAATTTCTGTCACAGATGCCCTAGCGCATCCATATCTGGACGAAGGACGACTCCGCTACCACTCGTGCATGTGCAAATGCTGCTTTACTACCTCAGCTGGGATGCGCCAATACACAGCCGACTTTGAACCCTCCGCCGGCCAGCCCTTTGACGATCTGTGGGAACGTAAGCTCACTTCCGTGCAGCAGGTCAAGGGTGAGTCTCCAACACAAATAAATGAATCTTTAAATCTCAATCTCCATTTTTCATATGGAACTTACAGAGGAGATGCACAAGTTCATTGCCGAGCAACTGCAGACAGGTCGGGTGCCGCTCTGCATCAACCCACAGAGTGCGGCCTTCAAGAGCTTTGCCAGGTGAGTTGGCGAGAGTTCCATTCTCAATACTTAAAGGCCCAACCCCAACCTTCTATCTGTGCTTTCACCTGCCCAAAAAAGAAAAAAGTTTTCCACTCCTTGCACGCCGTCCAGTCCTGTTTAGTACAGTACAGCTCCTCTATCTGTTGACAACCTTCTTTTTGGCAAGCTTTCTCCGACCTTTAGTCAAAATTGTAATCCCAAATATATTTTGTTTAATTTTTCTTTTTGTGTTTTATTTTTAAATTTTTGTTTGAACAAAATTGATTGATCATGGCTTCCTCTCCCGTTCCTCTTCCAAGACTCCATAACTGTCCCGCTTTAGTAACTCTCTAGTACCTTTCTCTCTCTCTCTCTCTCTCTGTCTCTCTCTCTCTCTCTCTACATATCTATATATCTCTCTCTATCTACTATACTCTCTCTTTCTCTCTCTCTCTCTGATTATGATTTGTAAACTGATTTTGAAATGATTTTGATTTTGTTTGTTCTTTTATTTCTGTTGTTCAACATGGATATTAATCTTGAAATTTCTATTAAATCGAATCGTTATATTTGCGTTGCTAAGCCAATGAGAATGAGAATATCTACTACTACCACTACCACTACTACCACCACCACAAGTTGCACTGCTGCTCCTGCCGCTGCTCCACTCCGCCGCCGCCTACTTCTTCGCTGCCCTCAAAGAACCGAAATCGAAACAAGACTACATCTCGAGAGTCCAAGATCCTAGGCGCGCGATCTCCCACTAGAACGAATCGAAATAGCAATGCAGAGTCACAAGATACTCGATATACTTTATCTGCAGAACGATCGAAGAAAATGAAATCCAAGCCAAGCCAAGATACATATACCAAGATACCAAGAAAAATACAATACAGATACAGAGGCCAAGCGCCTGGCAGCAGTTGTGTCTCGACTCCTCTTAGGTCTGTTGAAAAACTGCGAAAAACGTACTAAATATTTATTTATTTAGTTTATCACATTTTTTGTTCATCTCTTAATTATCTCTACTATTTTCTCCCCTCTGAAAATGTGTATAAAACCAAAAGCAAATCTCCAATAATTACAAAAAAATAATAAACCAAATTTTGTTTTTTAGTTTTAACTTCTCCTTAACAATATTTTTTGATTTATAAGTTTAATTTTCAACTTCTTTTTTTAATGTGTATTTTTGCGTAACTCTTTTTTGTTTATATACATATGTATGTATGTACATATACTATGTGTTTGTCCAAGGGAAATCTAACTCGAACTGAAAATACTCTTAAATAGTTAAAAATTGCTAATGGCTTGGAAAAATAATAAAAATTAAATGAAAATAACGTTTGTCAGACATTTCCAACTATGTATTTTACAAAGACCGCATCCGACAATTTCATGCATATGTATGTATATACATATATCGTACATAAATACATGTACCATAGTCAATTTTGTGTTTATTTTTTGTGCTCACATCCCCCTAATCATTCATACATATGTTAATTGTATTCGTGTACAGCAAAACAAATTTCATCAAGTTATTTATACACAATTCACTCCCCATTCCATCAAGATTTCCGTCATTCCAACATTTATTTTCTAATGAGGAATGAATGCGGAATGTAAACAAATTCAAATGTTCATTAATATTATATTATAAATATCCATTGTTGCCACTTTTTGCAACTTGCACATCCATAGAACATCCATTTACCTGTAGCCAGACGTCACTCACCCACCACCAGCCTTTAACCATGTCAGATCATCATAACCCCTTCCCTTGTTACTTTAGTTTCAGTTTAGAAGGCCCCTGAACAAAATTCTTGTTCCCTGCCTTACATTACATTTAAATGAAAAAAAAATAACTGCAAAAAAATATCTATGTTGATGTGTTATTAACAATATGTACTCGTAGTACAGTGCAGATGAGCAGCAGTGTCGACAATTTTCAAATATTATATTTAGCAAACCATTCAAATTTTGTATTTATATCTGCGCCCCCACCCCTTCCCTCCCATCACCTTCCCCAACCAAACAACTTATTGTTCATTTTATATACACTTTCATTTTTATTTTAAGTTGGTTATTTTATAGGAGCTTCTGTCTATCTGTCGTTTCGTTTAAATGTACAATGTACACGTATACATATGTAAATTATTAAGATCTAAATGTAATTAATTTTTGTAGCATGAGCACTAATATAGATTTTTTGTCATGCAACTATATCGCTGAGAGATACTTTACTGATATATGAAACTAATGTATTTCTTTTCAAAAATCTAGTTCGACTGTGGCTCATCCTTCAGAATTGCCGCCATCGCCGCATCAATGGGAATGACGGCAAAATGAGGCCATTGCTGCCTAAAAGCGAAATAAAAGCAAGTGTAAATCAGCAGCCAAACCATCAGGAAGGAGCTATCAGACGCATCTGCAGTAGGAGTCCCAGAACCTGAACCGAACCCCAAGAGACAACCCAGATAAAATTCAGCCAGGAACAACGATTCAAAATGTTGTGCAAGCGCCAAACAACTTTCAAGTCGGCGTTCGTCTGTTTAAAGCATTCCACCACCGAAATTAACTACATAAAAAAGCAAAACAAATAATTTATATTTAATAATACTGTAGACAAACAAATAACGTAACGTAACTCAACAGAAACTAGTCTAAAAAATAAAAAAAAACAATTGTAGTTAACGTAGCACCAGATACCAGATACGCAAGCTAAACAAGCGAGAATTCAACGCATTACAAGCAAAAGCGTAGCGTAATATAAACAAAACAAATAATATAAAAACATCGATAAGTTTCCGGAAATAAGGGAGGAAGATGTTTTTGTGCTTGACAAGAATTGGAACGAATCTGATCTGATCGTACCCTTAAATTCAATGCAAAATAAATACTGTTTTATGTTAAGCTCCTAGAAAGGAACTTTATTTATATGTAAATTATTAACAGCACACAAAAACACACAGACATCATCGTATTCATGATTATTATATAACATAAATATATGTATAGATATGCCTAACGAATAAATATACATATATGTATATTTAAAATAAAATTGTAAACGCTAAATGCACACAGAACACAAGTTTGTTTGCCAAAATTTACCTCAGAGCGAGCGAAATTAAATCGATCGCAACAAGGAAAAAACCATCAAAATTCAACTAATCCTTAAACCTAAAACCTAATTATGTGTAGTTATGTAGTAAAAGCTAAGCGAATCGAAAACTCATTTAAAATTATGCATCTATTTTGATTTAAACTACAATTTGAAGCTTCAATTTTGAAACTGGTTTCTAGACATACACTTAATATCTGACTAGGGTCGGAGTTTCCGCAACTATTTCTACCATATAATACAAACAGTGTATGATGTGCTCATTAGATTACGATTACGAGTAGAATATGATGACAGCAAAGAAATAACAAGACAATTTTATAAAATTAGTTCAAAGCTTAAACTGTCGACTGAACAACAAAATACCATTTAAACGAATATATGAACCAATTTTAATTTAATTTAGTTATGACAATTTCCGCTTTTATAATAGTTTAATAAGGTTTTTAAACATAATTTTCAAAATATTAATAATAATTAATAACAAGTGGATGACACACATCCCCCAGTGAATGAACGGCTCCGGGCGGTTCCAGACATGTTGCCCAACATTGCTTGGGGAACACGTATTTTTGACCGCCCAAACCAATTCGATTTTATTTGATATTCTTATACATATGTATGTATACTTTTGGCTTTAGTTGATTATCATCAAAGATTATACAATAATAACAGCATGTTGCATGAGCGAAAAATAAGTTGTTCAATGGCGGGGTGTGATGTTACGCCCCGTAGACAAAGGGAGCGCGCGGAGTCTCAATTCTCTTGTCGCCTATGTTTCGTCTCTGACCGAGTACAGCTGCGCGAAGGGTTCGTCGTTTTGGAAGGCAATTACGGCATGAAGAAGTCTTGACTTTCGAGCCTCAGGCCCGTGGAAAAGTCCTCATGAAATATCTTTGTATTGTATAGTCTTTGTTATCATGTAACATAGTTTCATTTTCGTCTGGCTAACGCTCTGTCTCTCTTTATGCTCGATGCTAGCTGAGGTGCTGGATAGGACAGGTTATAAAGGATCAATTTTCTACGGCCTCCTCGGCGGTCCTAGGACATTATATGTATATGCTTAAGACTGAGTTTACCTAATTAAATGAGAATATGCAACATAAAATTTAGTTATATTCTTTTTACCAGCGACGAAATTTATATTTAAATAAACACAATGTATAAAGAAAATGTCTGTGTGCATTTGTATTTTGAATGACTCTTGTCTACAATGTTTAGAGAAAACACATAAGCATATACACATATAACCGAAGTAAGTTCAAATAATAAAATACGATAAACTGTAATAGGGAAGTAGAAAAAAAATCTCGTAACTGAAAATTTCCTCTTCTATTTCGTCTTAACTGTGCTGTTTTCTTATGTATGTCTGTAGTTATTAATTATAACAATACAAATACGAATATGAGTATATACTAAACATAAATTGATTAGCGCAAAGAAAACAAATATGAATTTTCAAAACTTTCAAGGAGATCTCATAGCAAAAAGAAAATGAAATGAAGGAAAAGAAAAGAAAGTAAAGGAAAAAATTAACTCAGCGTCCTAAGACTAGGATTCCTTTCAACTTTGTTGATAACTAAAGTCTTTCTCAAATATATATCGTACACGTCTTATATATGTATGTATATATAAGGAGACAGGCATTCGAGTGCAAGAAATGTAACTGTTAACTGAATCGGTCGATACACAAACAGCATCTACCACATTTCTAGATAAAGGTACATATTAAGCACCACACATAATTAAGTAATATAAATGCAAAACTATATTTCGTTCCATGTACATAGAATTATCTCCAAGCCCCACCAATAAATAGACCACATTTACGATTAGTAATGGACATGTATATTATAAACACATAGCACAACTCTCAATTGTAGAAGAAGAAACTATTGAAACTTTATACTTACATATATATGTATATTGATTGATATATGTTTACTATTTCGGAGACTTCTGTTTTTTGTTCATATGCAAGTAAAGAGCAACTTTAGCTGTAAACTCCATTAGTATTTGACTTATAAACCTATTACGGATCCCGCTAAGAATCATTCTTAACTATATATATATATATAAGCATATGTATATTAACTAAGTATTACGTAAACTGGTAGTTAAAACAAAAAACCTTGTGTAAACTGTTTGTATAAAAAAAGAAGAAAACTAATATTTTTGTTTCATTTTTTCAGCCATCATTTAACAATGGATCCAACCAACCCAATGCATTTGCTAATTAGAATTTATAGCTATAAAAAGACACACCTATTATATACGATAAACTACAATATACTATAAATATTTGTGTATGTAAATGTATGGACAATATTTGAGATTAACAATCGCATAAATCGCATCCAGAATATAAACAGGTAAACAAGTAATCCATATTTGGACATTGGATAAACCATATGTGAATGGGAGTAGTACATACACAAATTGCGAGTTCGACATGAAGTAGAAACCATGAATAGATTGCGCTCAGGTTATTTAATGTAATTCTTATGCGAATATATAACACAACACTTAATTGCATAACAGACACACATAAATGAACATTTAACTAAAGGCTGTTTATATAAATTGTGACAGTTTTTTTTAAACCAAAATACCCCGAGAAAATATATACCACCTCAAAGTGTAAATGAAAGGAAAGCCAGTAAACATTTTCGACTTGAAATTAATTGTAGTTGTAGAGTTGCTTAAAGCCAGAAACGCACACGGAAGCTGTATACATTGTGCACTAAATGAGACATAAGAAATCGTGTAAATACATACATGAGGAAACTTACTCAAAAATAGCGTACTAACAAATGGGCATAATAACTGTGTCATATATTAAGAGAAAACTTTGTGATTGCTTCTAAGTGATGATGACATTGATGTTAAATGTTGGAAAGGAGGAATATGTTGGGAAGGGGGGGACTTTCTTTCTTAAAGCCTGCAAAAATAGTCTACCCAATAATGAAACGGGCAAAGGAAAATATTAAAGCACAACAAAAGGAGTGCACAAAAACGAAATAATAATCTCTACTGTATACACAATCACATATGGTATGTATGTATGTATGTAGATTCCAAAAACTCGGAGAACCCAAATAAAAGCTTAAACAAAACTATGATACTCGTATCTTTTTGGCTAAATGTTGTAAAAAGTGTATTCCGCAATTATATATGTATGTACATACATATTTATGTATGTAGTCCTTGAAATAAAATTTATATTTTCTTGTAGGAAACATCATACAGTACTCGAAGAAATCACACAACAAAGTCCTCTCTCACAAATCCTCTAGACCCAATTTGGTTTCCGAGACAGGGAAAGATAAATTGAACAAGCACATACTGTTTAACTGTATATATGTAATTATGAACGGATGTGTGTGTCTTTAACTACTCGACTCATTAACCATATACTAACTACCGCAACTAAACCTACAAATTCTTTGTGTTGCGGGAGCGGTCCTACCAAGAATTATACATTTTAAAATGCGAAACCATTTTCAAGAAACCGAAAACCCACACTATATACACATCTAAACACATACTAACCATTGTATTAACTAAACGGGAAACCAGCATTAGACTTACTAAATACTATTAAAACGTAACAACCAAAAAAAAAAAAGAGAAGAGAGAGGAAGATAATGAATGGTAAGGAAAATGCTTTCAAACTAAATAAAGTTCGTTGGAACAAAAAAAAAAAAAAGAGATACAACAAAAATATACATATGTGTTTTATTATTGGGCATCTACATCAACTTCACCGACTACAGGTTTGTAGGTGGAAGAGGGGGAAGATAATGAATGGTAAGAAAAACGCTTTCAAACAAAATAAAGTTGTTTGGAACAACAAACCAAAAAAAACGAGAAGGGACGTGTGAGACGCTTCATCAAATTAGAAACTGCAGAGCTCTAGCTTTATAGGGATTTTATATGCAAATTACTTTAGAATGTCATTATCTTTAGTGTCCTTGAGTCTAAAGGACTGGCGATAAAGGACATTTTCCAGGTTGAGAGAAGACGTTTTGCGTCCTTTAAGGCTTAGCCTTGCGATTGCAATAAAATTTCAGTTTTGTAACCGCCATGCTAACATAAAGTATGCACCCATTTTTTATGCAATAAATTAAGTTACTTTTTAAATACATTATTTCTTTATTTATTTTCTTTATTTAATACCATTTCTTTTCCTATCTGAACTTGCATTTTTACACATACATTTTTAATTATATTTTTTAAGGGTAGTTCGATGTGTACTTCAGATCAGCGGGGATGCAGGTGTCCTGTGTCCATCGTCCTTGATGCCCCCTCGCCAGGGTGAGATTTTCACGATTTGTTTATTTACTTTACGATAAAACCGCGGCATTCTTTTGGGGCTGGAGGTTTTAAATAAAAACTCAACATACTTTTGGGGGTCTCTTTGCAAAAATAAAAAAGTGTGGCATACTTTCAGGGTGACAACTTAAAAGGGCTTAAAAATGGTTGATCCTTGTGGTCCTTTAGGTCCTTAGTCGATTCAAACGATTCACGAGACTCTTCTGCTCACAAGGACATGCATCACGTCCTGGTCGGATGTGAAATGGCCATATTATAAAAATTATATCCTTAGTCCTTGATGTCCTTGATGCCAAAATTATGCAAAAGGATCAGGATTTTTGTCCTGATTACGAAAAGGTACGGCATGTCCTGATCGGTCAACGAATGGCCAGGATATGGCAAAAATGTCCTTAAAAGACAATTTTTAGTGACTTGAGATTTAAAAAAAAACGGTCAAGTTTCATGGCAGCCAGCTTTTGAACGGATGAAGAAACATAAGACCAGCCACCTTCTGCTGATTTATGTTCGCCTAGTACTCGGTTCGAAAATTGCCAAGCAATTTCAACAGTCGTTGAAGACAAAAACCAGTGGCAATTTAATCAGGACAAAAATCCTGATCCTTTTGCATCAAAATAAAAAAGTGTGGCATACTTTCAGGGTGACAACTTAAAACGGCTTAAAAATGGTTGATCCTTGTGGTCCTTGAGGTCCTTAGTGGATTCAAACGCTTCACGAGACTCTTCCGCTCACAAGGACATGCATCACGTCCTGGTCGGATGTGAAATGGCCATAATATAAAAATTATATCCTTAGTCCTTGATGTCCTTGATGCCAAAATTATGCAAAAGGATCAGGATTTTTGTCCTGATTACGAAAAGGTACGGCATGTCCTGATCGGTCAACGAATGGCCAGGATATGGCAAAAATGTCCTTAAAAGACAACAATTTTTAGTGACTTGAGATTTAAAAAAAAACGGTCAAGTTTCATGGCAGCCAGCTTTTGAACGGATGAAGAAACATAAGACCAGCCACCTTCTGCTGATTTATGTTCGCCTAGTACTCGGTTCGAAAATTGCCAAGCAATTTCAACAGTCGTTGAAGACAAAAACCAGTGGCAATTTTCGGACCGAGTACTAGGCGAACATCAATCAGCAGAAGGTAGCTGGTCTTATGTTTATTCATCCAATCAAAAGCTGGCTGCCATGAAACTTGACCGTTTTTTTAAATCTCAAGTCACTAAAAATTGTTGTCTTTAAGGAAATTTTGCCATATCCTGGCCATTCGTTGACCGATCAGGACATGCCGTACCTTTTCGTAATCAGGACAAAAATCCTGACCCTTTTGCATCATTTTGGCATCAAGGACATCAAGGATTAAGAACATAATTTTTATATTATGGCCATTTCACATCCGACCAGGACGTGATGCATGTCCTTGTGAGCTGAAGAGTCTCGTGAATCGTTTGAAACCACGAAGGACCTCAAGGACCACAAGGATCAACCATTTTTAAGCTCCAAAATGATGCAAAAGGATCAGGATTTTTGTCCTGATTACGAAAAGGTACGGCATGTCCTGATCGGTCAACGAATGGCCAGGATATGGCAAAAATGTCCTTAAAAGACAACAATTTTAGAAGTGACTTGAGATTTAAAAAAACGGTCAAGTTTCATGGCAGCCAGCTTTTGAACGGATGAATCGGATGAATCAAACATAAGACCAGCCACCTTCTGCTGATTTATGTTCGCCTAGTACTCGGTTCGAAAACTGCCAAGCAATTTCAACAGTCGTTGAAGACAAAAACCATTGGCAATTTAATCAGGACAAAAATCCTGATTTTTTGCATCAAAACAAAAAAGTGTGGCATACTTTCAGGGTGACAACTTAAAACGGCTTAAAAATGGTTGATCCTTGTGGTCCTTGAGGTCCTTAGTGGATTCAAACGATTCACGAGACTTTTCCGCTCACAAGGACATGCATCACGTCCTGGTCGGATGTGAAATGGCCATAATATAAAAATTATATCCTTAGTCCTTGATGTCCTTGATGCCAAAATTATGCAAAAGGATCAGGATTTTTGTCCTGATTACGAAAAGGTACGGCATGTCCTGATCGGTCAACGAATGGCCAGGATATGGCAAAAATGTCCTTAAAAGACAACAATTTTTAGTGACTTGAGATTTAAAAAAAAACGGTCAAGTTTCATGGCAGCCAGCTTTTGAACGGATGAAGAAATATAAGACCAGCAACCTTCTGCTGATTTATGTTCGCCTAGTACTCGGTTCGAAAATTGCCAAGCAATTTCAACAGTCGTTGAAGACAAAAACCAGTGGCAATTTTCGGACCGAGTACTAGGCGAACATCAATCAGCAGAAGGTAGCTGGTCTTATGTTTTCTAATCCAATCAAAAGCTGGCTGCCATGAAACGACCGTTTTTTTTAAATCTCAAGTCACTAAAAATTGTTGTCTTTTAAGGACATTTTTGCCATATCCTGGCCATTCGTTGACCGATCAGGACATGCCGTACCTTTTCGTAATCAGGACAAAAATCCTGACCCTTTTGCATCATTTTGGCATCAAGGACATCAAGGATTAAGAACATAATTTTTATATTATGGCCATTTCACATCCGACCAGGACGTGATGCATGTCCTTGTGAGCGGAAGAGTCTCGTGAATCGTTTGAAACCACGAAGGACCTCAAGGACCACAAGGATCAACCATTTTTAAGCTCCAAAATGATGCAAAAGGATCAGGATTTTTGTCCTGATTACGAAAAGGTACGGCATGTCCTGATCGGTCAACGAATGGCCAGGATATGGCAAAAATGTCCTTAAAAGACAACAATTTTTAGTGACTTGAGATTAAAAAAAAAACGGTCAGGTTTCATGGCAGCCAGCTTTTGAACGGATGAATAAACATAAGACCAGCCACCTTCTGCTGATTTATGTTCGCCTAGTACTCGGTTCGAAAATTGCCAAGCAATTTCAACAGTCGTTGAAGACAAAAACCAGTGGCAATTTAATCAGGACAAAAATCCTGATCCTTTTGCATCAAAATAAAAAAGTGTGGCATACTTTCAGGGTGACAACTTAAAACGGCTTAAAAATGGTTGATCCTTGTGGTCCTTGAGGTCCTTAGTGGATTCAAACGCTTCACGAGACTCTTCCGCTCACAAGGACATGCATCACGTCCTGGTCGGATGTGAAATGGCCATAATATAAAAATTATATCCTTAGTCCTTGATGTCCTTGATGCCAAAATTATGCAAAGGATCAGGATTTTTGTCCTGATTACGAAAAGGTACGGCATGTCCTGATCGGTCAACGAATGGCCAGGATATGGCAAAAATGTCCTTAAAAGACAACAATTTTTAGTGACTTGAGATTTAAAAAAAAACGGTCAAGTTTCATGGCAGCCAGCTTTTTGAACGGATGAAGAAACATAAGACCAGCCACCTTCTGCTGATTTATGTTCGCCTAGTACTCGGTTCGAAAATTGCCAAGCAATTTCAACAGTCGTTGAAGACAAAAACCAGTGGCAATTTTCGGACCGAGTACTAGGCGAACATCAATCAGCAGAAGGTAGCTGGTCTTATGGATCCAATCAAAAGCTGGCTGCCATGAAACGACCGTTTTTTAAATCTCAAGTCACTAAAAATTGTTGTCTTTTAAGGACATTTTTGCCATATCCTGGCCATTCGTTGACCGATCAGGACATGCCGTACCTTTTCGTAATCAGGACAAAAATCCTGACCCTTTTGCATCATTTTGGCATCAAGGACATCAAGGATTAAGAACATAATTTTTATATTATGGCCATTTCACATCCGACCAGGACGTGATGCATGTCCTTGTGAGCTGAAGAGTCTCGTGAATCGTTTGAAACCACGAAAGACCTCAAGGACCACAAGGATCAACCATTTTTAAGCTCCAAAATGATGCAAAAGGATCAGGATTTTTGTCCTGTCCACCTTCTGCTGATTTATGTTCGCCTAGTACTCGGTTCGGTGAAAAATACAAAAAACCAGCTACCTTCTTCTGATTTCTGTTCGCCTGGTACTCGGTCTGAAAATGTTTAGTTTTCGCCCACATCTAAAAGTTGTACAACAATAATTGTTCGGTTACCCTGGTTACGAAATTAATAAATATATATCTTTCTCAATAGTTTATGTATAATTTCATCTATATTTTCGTATTTATAATACAACTTAGTGTGCTAGTTGACTTTTCCTTTTATACAGCGTTTAATTCAAATTTCAGTATATAGATAGACCCAATAATTTAATGCTTAGAAATATATTTCCCTATATCAGCCAGTTATTTTCTTTTTTTAACTGCTTAACACTTACTCATTAGACTTTAATTTAATTAGTAATACTTTATATTATTCCATAAACATTTTTGTTTCCTGTGTTGCTGAAGAGAATTTCTGTGTCATTGGCATATCTTAAGAGGTTGCTCGAAGTAGTTACGTAAGTTTCAGTTTGCACGGTTCTTAGTATTTACCTTATCCTTTTATTGGTATGTGTTTCTATGTTTCTATATTTTGTATAGCTAGTTTTAGTTGGTCTTCGTGCTATTTGTTGACCGAAAATGAAATCTCAATGCGTCCGAGGTTTGTTGCTTTTTGTGCATAAAAGTCTGCCGACTCTGCCCCTAAAGAAATAATGTTTGTTTTTGCCAACTACAAAGACTTGGTAGTTTCATCAAGACATCATAAAAACCAATTCAATTCGAAAGACTCCATGACGTTGGACTTTTGGTTTTCACTCTAATTGACAAATATTCGTTTACTTAGGGATTTGGGAAGAATTAGTTCACACGTCAATCATCATAATAACAGCTTGACTATGTCCAAATGTCTACTAAAACCGACTTGAAAAGGAAATAAGATATTTTGCAGCGTTTATTAGTTTTGTTTTTAAATAAGGCTTTTTGCTTTTATTAAATTTTTGCTAAGAACTAGAATTAAAATTAATAATCATAATCATTAATTAATAATTAGATTAAACGTAATAATAATTAAAAACATTTCTCGCACACACTTATATACAATTACACAATTATCGAAAACTTTTTAATTTACTCTTGCAATTACTGTCTACAATTTAATCTTTGCACAATTTGAATTATTCCCTATGCCTTCTTTTGGGTGTTTAATATTCTGGAATTAATATTTGCTGCATTTGTTTCTTTAATGTATTCTGGATAACTTCTTCCATTAAATGGAGGCACCACGCCCAATGTGATTAAGTCAATAAGTAATTTAGTGAGGAGTACTAGCATGCACAACGACCCTATGGCGATTTGGATTTCCTAAAAGTCTATGAGGACTTGAAAGTCTTTGAGGTCCTGAACTGGAATCTGGAATGCAATCACATCGGGTGAATATCTCCAAGATGGTGAGAGTGCCTCCGTGGGTTTAAAAGCGACCTTTTTTTGTTTTGTTTTGTATTTTAGGCGCGTGAGTTCATGACTTGGCTTTAGCAACAGATCTTTGCTTATAGAAAACCAGTGGACTTTTGCCTATGTTACATTGCTTTACATTTAAAAAATCGCTAAAAAAAAACTAAAACGAAACTAATTCATTTGGAGTTTCTTTTCGATACGTCTCGTCGTACTCTTACATTCTAAAATACAAACATTACCCTTGAATTGGGTAGGATAAATTGTTAATTTCTTGTTCATCTCTCTAGGTATAGGGGTGAGGGCGGGAAATTATATGCACTTAGATTGCGGTCAGAGACTACCTACCGACTTTGATTTTCGCTAAGAACTACAATTAATGACTATAGGCTACATTTGTTGTGGTTTTTTGTTACTTTTGCACGCGTTTAACAGTTTTGTTTTTTTTGTTTTTTGCTAGTATTTTACGATTAATATACGCTTTTTTGAATTAAATAGGTATTAATAAATAGATTTTAGATTTATATACATACATATATATATATATATATATATATATATATATATATATATATATATATATACAGATATATGTATATATATATACATATATACAGATATATATATATATATATATATATATATATATATATATATATATATATATATATATATATATATATATATATATATATGTATATGTGCTTGGTTTTATCGATAATTTGAGTGAATAGGAGTGGAAGGATTTTTGGGTGAATGGAGGCATTCGTAAACCTAAACCGAGAGCATTTTTGGATTTTTTGGGTTACACGTTCCTTTCCGTTTTTTTTTTTAACTTTAATACAGTATTTTACAAAACCTTAAAAGTATAATCTGCTTTTACTAAAAATGTACAATTAGCTTTACTTGTTTCTTGAAGTGAGGCCTTACTATGTATAATGCTCTCTCTATGTATTGGTTTTATATATATTTATAGACGTGTGTCTATATTGATAATATCTTGTTACGCTCATGCGATTACAACAAACATGTTACAGACAAAGAAGTTGGGTGAAGAAGGGGGCTTACAAACTAGCTGTACACTTGAAAGTTCGCGAGGGACATGGAAGAGGATGGAAGGGTAATGCTCATTTAAACCAAAAGGGACAAGGATCACACACAAGGGGAAAATGAAATGAATGAAGTGATAAAAAAACACACATAAGCGATTCTCTCGCTTTTTTATGATTATCATCTAACCTCACAGTCTTTTTTTAATGGAAGCAAACTGCCACCTCCGCTGGCTGAGCCTCCTCCACTGCTGTTGTTGTTATTGTTGTTCGAATGACTATTGCAGGAATTACTGGACGCAGACCCAGTGCCGCTGGCCGATGGCAACGAGTTGTTGCTATTCTCATAGTTACCCACGTTCACGCACAGCGGGGTAGTGGCACCTACCAGCGAAGCAGGGACACCTATGGCAGCCACGCCGCTCTCCGGCAGCGAAGTGGAGTCATGCACATCAGCACTTTTGCTGGAGTCTATTACCAAACAGGGCGGCGATGGCGTTCCGGTGTCTTTGCCTATCAGCGCTGGAGAGGCATTCGCATTCTGGGAGTGCGGTGTGAAGCTGTTGATTAGCAGCCCTTGGGGCGATGTCTCCCCGAGGGGAAGCATCAGCGGAATCTGATGTGGGGACACATTAGGCGCATCCGGTGGCGGATCTTCCTTCTTTTCAGCTTTAGCGCCGATTATATACCCTCCTCCCGAGGAGTTTCTGGCTATTTTCAGGCGCAGGGGTGCCTCGTTCACCGACGGCTGCTCCAAGCAAGTGATTTTCATCGAAGTCTCAGTTTTGCGCTTGTTAATTCGCAGGATCAGCTTTGGCTTATCGCCTGGTGAGGCACTGACCGTGTTCTCAATTAACGTGGTAGTCATTGTGGTTGCTGTTGAGCTACTGTTCAAACTGAGCTGCTTCTGCTTTTGGCGTTTCTTCTCCTTTTTGTCCTTTTTCGGCTTTGACGACTTTGGTCGCTTGCTGGGAGGCTGAGGCATCAGAGATTCTCCATCCAAAGTTATGACAGAGTTATCCCGCTTATTGTGCTCATCGCCTTTGTCAAAATCCTGCATGACTTTTTTACGATAGTTCATGGAATCCCTCTTGATCTCCTCCAGCGTTGGAGTGCTGTAGTTGCTTGTCAAGCGCTTCTTGGGAGGACAAGCTCTGCGAGTCATCTCATAGCTGTAGCTCTTGCTATCGCCCGCACTGGAAATCCCTACAGAACCGACTGCCTCGCTTCCCGACAATCCACGGATTTTAATCTTCAACTTGGGGGTCTGATGATCGTCTTCGCTGCTCTCGAGAGTCTTGCTCCGTCCTCGACGCTTACCCGCACTGCTGGCCGCACCGGTCTTTCCGTTGTTGACGTTATTGCTACCGGAGCTGCAAGCGCTGCGACGTCTTCCATCGCCAGATACCGTTCCTGCTCCGCCGCCCGAAACGCCTGCGAGCAGTTGGTCTTCCTGTAGCACTGAATTGGCGTCGAGAGCGCGCAGTTCCCTGCTGCTAGAGTTCTTTTTGAACCTCTTAGACCCATTTCCATTTCCATTGCCGGTGGCCACATCCTCCTCCTCCTCAGACTTGCGTAGAAGGTTATCCAGGGGAAGGCTGTCGGACGCCGCTGGAAGTCCGCAGGAGCTGTCGTCGTTGAGGTTATCCTTCTGCACTACATACAAGCTGAGCAGCTCCTTCTTGCGCATTCGTCGAGAGTTGCCGCTGCCCACGGAGGAAGCACTGACCACAGTGGAGGTGGACACCGTGGTTTGCACAGCACTCGAAGACTGCACCAGAGTACTGCTGGAGAGACTCAGGCTGCTGCTTAGGCTGTTTGTCATTGTACTGTAGTGCTCCCCAGAGTATGCCAGAGGGCTCTTGATCTTCAGCTTCAACTGGCTACGGGCATCGCTGGACGTTTTGCTGTTCAGTATTGTTGTGTCCGAGTCTATTGAAACCTCCTCCGAGGTTGCCTCTAGGGAAGCCTCAACCAGCGATCCCTCCATCAAGTGGGTTGCGCCCACTGTGGAAGCGACACTCAGTGCCATTTGATTGGCCTCTGTCGAGTGAAGGTGCAGATTTGCGGCGGGTTGAGAGTTTACAGCAGGGGTATTAGCAGGAGCAGGGGAAACTGGCGCTGCTGTCACAGCCGGCTGCTTGCTGGGCGAGGTTCCAGTACCTGTCGCACGAAGAGCGGACTGGAATTGGCGTTCATCTTCCTCGTCAAACTCGCTAAGAGTTTGATCTGCGGTTCCGGAGTCAAAGGCACCCAGGAGGTTGTTCTGGTAGGCCTCTTGGGAAGCCGTGCTATGCGGAGCCTCGAATCCGAGATTGTAGGTCCTCATATCCACAGGTCCCGGCAGCACAGGATGCAGCAACGGGTTTGTTGTTGTCGCTGCAGTGGTCGTGGGTGTGGGCTTGGCCTGACCTCGCGGCGTTCGCAGCTCGAAGCTTCTGCGCCGATCCCTCAACGACTGCAGATTCTCCACTCCTGGTCCCGCCATGTCGTCGTCGTAGTTATTAAACTCGAAGGGCGTTCCCACCAGGTTGTTGACTATATGCGTGTTGCTTCCGTAATCCGACATGGGCGGCGGGAGGGATATGGCCATTCCACTGGCAGTCCCTGCTCCACGACCCCGTCCTCTTCCACGTCCCCTGCCTCTACCTGGAGCCGCAGAACCGCCACTTCCCCTTGGGGCGCGTTGTCGGGGCTTGCCCTGGATCGTGTGTGTCAGCGGGTCATACTTCGATGGTGGTACAGTCGCAGCTGGAGTGGGCGTAGGAGGCGTCGGCGGGTGCAGGGCTGGCCTGGGAGACTTTCCTGGAGATTTCCCCTGAGGCATTTGAGGTGATTTGTTTGGCTGCTTCTTCGCTGCGCTCCCGCTATTGACGCTGCCCCTCTTGTTCGGCGAATCTTTGCTTGCGACGGCGGTACCTGGTGTCGTTGGAGGCATCATCGACACTACCGCTGCTTCCACGCAACTGCTAAGCAGCTGAGCTGGATGGGCAGGGTAGGTGGGAATCTTTCCGTCTACCGGCGAGGCCAGAGCAAACTGATGGTTTGAGGTAGTCGTGACTTGAACGGGCGGAACGACAGACTGCTGCTGAACTGGCAGCATTCCCAGGCTGGGCGTGGTGTACGGCGCCCCGGAATACTGGGGTGCTTGTGGTGGCGGTGGCAGCGGTAGTGTTGTCGGTACAGCTCCCACACCTACACTCACGCTCACACCAGACACCACACCGACTCCACCATTGCCGTACAGACTCGGAGTCGCTTCTGTTGGCGTTCTGGGTGTGCATCATCGCCGACAGTTGGGGATAGATTCCTCCGTTGTACTGACTATTCGGCGTCCTCTGCTGTTGTTGCTGCTGGGTCGGCGTTGTTTGTTGCTGGGGTGCCACAGCGTTGCTAAACATGGACATGCCGTCAATTCCATTGACCAGAGGAGCATGACTGTAGGGAGTAGTGGGATTGACTGTACTCCCGCCTCCACCATTACCACTGGCGTAGTTGTTGAAGAAGGTCTTGCAGCCCTCCAGCTGGGATATGTTGCGGGCAGCCACTGTTGCTGGGGGCTGATCGTTTGACTCGGAGACTGAGCTTGGGGAGCTACTGCGCCGCGCTGCTATGAGATCGTTTTCGTTCCAGCGCTGCATCCGGCCGAATGGCGACTGCATGCGCGTGTTCTCGTCGTAGTCACTAAGTTTGTTGCTGTTGCTGTTGCCCCCTGCCCCTGACTGAGGGCCCGGAACCGCTGCTCCACCGTGGTACCTTCCGATACTATTCTTCACAGCCGCCGCAGCGAGGTCTACAAAGTCTGGAGTGGCTCCCGGTACTCCTGCACCTCCTCCTCCATTTTTGGAAAGTGGACATCCCCCCTTTTGGTGGGGTGACTTCTCAAGAAAGCAGCTCAGGGACGGCGCTTGCTGGGAGTTTCCAAAATTCACCTGGTAGCCACTACTTGCTCCCAGATTATTTCCCATTGTGGTATTCGTGGGCGTGGCATTCGGAGTGTTGGTCAAACTATTAGCAT
Source organism: Drosophila subobscura (assembly GCF_008121235.1). Taxonomy (NCBI): domain Eukaryota; kingdom Metazoa; phylum Arthropoda; class Insecta; order Diptera; family Drosophilidae; genus Drosophila; species Drosophila subobscura. Next base: position 23,668,779 of record NC_048532.1, read on the forward strand.
AGCTTCCACTGTTGGCTGTCATCGGCGAGTCCTTAATCGTTAGTGAAGCCACAGAGTTCGGTCCTGAAGAGTTTCCGTATAGACAACTTTGTTGTTGTTGTTGCTGCTGCTGTTGTTGTTGCTGCTGATGCTGTTGTTGTTGCTGTTGTTGTTGTTGCTCCTTCTGGGCATGAATAATATCCTCGGGATCAGCAGCATTGTGGAACGGAAACACCGACGGTATGGCTGGCGTGGGGGGCAACAAGTCAACGACTTCCTTCGAGCAGCAGTCATCCTGGGCCTTTCGCTTGGTCTTCCGCAATTTCTCCAGGAGATTTCGGGTGGCCTGGATGCTATCCTCTTCGGAGATTTGCTCCCCTCTATCTAGGCTCGATCCGAGGAGGCTCATCTGCCCGGGATTCGGCGGATTCAGCACGCTGGCTAGGCTTGACGCAAAGTTATTCGCAAACTTGCTGTCCTCCATCTCTAGAATGGTGTCTACAATCGGCTCTAGGACACATGGGGCCGTTGTACCGATTGTCAGCACAGGGGCCGCCATATGCTCCACCGGCAACTGGTCGATTAAGGTCTGGTGCGATGGTTCCTGCTGCTGAATGGAAGAGGCTACCTCGCTTGCGGGTGAGTGTACCATCAGCTGTCGTGGCAACGGCTGCTCCTGCAGTTGCGGATGCGGATGCGCCTGCTGTTGCTGATCTCCTCCCGAGTTGGCCGAGTTTGAATCCAATTCTATGATTTCCGGAGGATCGGGTGGTATGACAGTCACTGCTGGAGACGATGTTGACGCGGAATACTTACTAGCATTCGCCAGCAGCTCGTTCTTCCTTTCCTCCTCCAACTCGCGTGCCATTTCCATTTCGTTTAAGAGGTGCTGCGTGTGATGGGTGTGCTCTTCGTCTGGCTCGTGGCTTCGTCTCCTCCTCCTCCGCCTCGAGCGCCAGCGACTGCGACATCGCGCGCTGAGATCACTTCCGGCATCCGACAACTCGTCGTTAGAGGTGGGAGTGGGTGTGGGCGAGGCAGGAAGTGGAGCGGCAGGCGGCCGCTCGTCATCAATGATGTCTGCGAGTTTGCTGGCATTGGCCGATAACTGCGTATGCGTTGGAGCGGTGGTCAGCTCCTCATCAATATCCATAGGCAATTCACCTGCCTCTGTTGTGGGTTCCGGTTCCGGCTCTGGTTCGGGATCTATACCCATCTCGGGTTCGACAACTGGCTCAGGATCATGTTGGGGCTTAACGGGCGGCGGCGAAGGAGCTGGCGGCGGTGTAGGAGGTGTAGGAATGGGTGATTTTCTGGGAGGTGATGCCGACGTGGAATTGTTGATTTGCTGCTGTTTTTTATCCAACATCTTGTCCAACGCGCTGGTAGCTTTTCCGCTGGCCGCCTTTCTCTGATTTATTTCATGCTCCCAGTTTGGTAACTTTTTGGGTGACTCGTCAGCTCGAGATTTTCGTCGGGGGGTTTGTTTTTCTGGAGAGGATTTTACCAATGGCGAGGGAGGGCGTGACTTGGAGCCACGCGTTGCTCTTTTGGTGAATTGCTCCGATTGGACTTGCTTCGTTCCGTCGTCTGGAGAGAATTGGCGGCGATAGGGGTGCAATTTGGGGGCATTTTGGGCATCGTCCTGAATTGCAATCGTGGCTACTGATTTTTGGGGTGCTCTCTTTGGCGATTTGTTGGTGGAGTTCTGACGAGTCCTAACAGGTAGAGGCGGTGGTGGCGGGGGCGGCGCGGTGGCCACGGCTGCTCCTGATGCTGCGGGCTTGTCCATAGATTTACGTGGTGAACGCTTTGGCACATTGGAGGAAACGGTACTGCACGATGATACAGCGCTTGGAGCTGGCTCCTTGTTTGTTTGCCTTGCTTTATCTGCATCGCTGGCCTCCGATTCGCTTTCTGAATCACTACCGCTGCCACTGCTCGAGCTGCTCCCTGAGCTGCTGGACGAACTGGAGCTTTCGCTATCCCCAGAGCTGGAGCTGGACAAATTGGGTGCCGCAATCCGACGCTTTATTGGTGTTGTCGTTTTTGTTGCCGTCACCACTGCCTCCTCCTTCGACTTTTTCCGGTTACCTAAGCTTTCCTTTGGAGGGTTAGGTGCTTCCTTCAGTGAAGTTCTTCTCGTGGGTTTTGCCGAAGTTGTTGTTGTTCCTGTCGAAGCCGTCCCCGTTGTCGTCGACGATAGTTCCTTCTCTGCAGACTCGTTCGCATTTGAGAAGGCAGTTTCCTGCAGGGGCTTGCTGCTTTTCAGCTGCTCCGCCGCCTTCTTAGCTGCTTGTCTCTGTGGCACATAGGAGACAGCGAAACTGGTCTTGGCTGTGGTAGGATTTGAAACAAGATCAATAGACTTTGCTTCGGCAGGCGGAGGTGGTTTCCCTTTTTCAATGCTGGTGTTATAGGAGGCAGTGGGATCTCTTGGCACTTTGGGCGGTCTGCCCCGCTTGCCACGCTCCACAATCCCTTCTCCAACCGACTTCGCTGTAGGCTTGGCCTGCTCTTTGGTTCGAGCCTTGTCTCCCCCTCCGAATCTCTCCGCATCCATCGCTTGCTTCGAGACGGAATCCTTGGGCTTGTTCTTGCCTATAGGAGCAGCCGAGTTGGTTTCTGGCTCCCGCACTCTATCCGCGGCATCTGGCTGCAGTGTTGCTGCGAGATTCGTGGAGCGCATGTTTTCGGAAGCCTTCTTGGCCGCCTGACGCTGTGGGACTACCAGGAGATCCGCTGGATATGGCAACTTGGCGTTGGAATTCGCTTTGGAGCTGGTGCCTCCTTCTTTTGCCTCTTTTGTGGATTTGCTGGCAGCGGCTGTGGCAGTTGTGGCTGATTGGGTCGATGTTGCAGCTGTCCCTGGCACAAACTCCTTCATAGCTGCCTTTGTACGTATAGTCTGCTGGTTCTGAGAGTCACTTACGTTGCTCTCGAGAGTGGTTACTTCTTCCAGCTCCTTCTCGTTGGGGGAGGAACTGCTCTCTGAGTCAGAGTAAATGTGTTGCCCCATCTTCGTTCCACCGGTCGTCGGGCCAGACAGCGCCAGTCCCGACGATGAAATGACCTCACGTTGCCGTTCGCCTTTCAGAGGCAGCAGTTCTTCACTCCCATCGCTCGACAAGCTCTCCTCGGCATCCTTGTGCATTTGAGCCAATCCTCGTGTTGTTGTAGACAATTTTCGTCTCGCTCCCATTCCGACTGCGGCTCCACCATCTGCTTGACTGCATTGCTTTGACTTAGTTGGTTGGGTTCTGTTAGGTACTGTTTTGTTGTAAATTGATCCCCGTCCGCGGTTCTCACGCTCAGATTCTTGCCTCCGCCTCTGCTGCTCGTCCTCATCTTCGCTAGAGCTGGTGGCAGATCTTGAGCTCGGAGACGCCGCAGGCACACCCGCAGCCGCCTCACTTTGGCGACGCTGGCGCTGTTTCTGTCGCTGCTCCACGGAGCGAGCGTAGCTTTGCTTTTTGAGGGGACTTCCTGTGGAGGAGGACTTTCGCCTGGAGATTCCGCTGGCCGCGCTTGAGCTTCCGCGTTCACTGCCTGAATCGCTTGCAGAGGAACTGTCGGAACTACTGGTGCCATTCGGCGAGCTGGAATCACCAGATGATGAACTGCCGCTTGACGTATGGGAGGACGCACTGCTCCGGATATGGGAATGCGGTTGTGATTGGGTTTTGTTGTGGGTCGACGTCCCCGTCGCCGCGCCGCTCTTCGAGGCACGCCTCCCTGCAGGAGGTTTCCCAGGCGGCGCCCCCCGCACCTTTGCAGCGGTGGAGGACATGGATGCCACCTTGCCCATCGCTGCCGGCTTCTCTGGAGAAGATGTGCGGGAGGTAATGGAGCCATTGTTGATCTTCTTAGTAGGGGAAGCCTTAGCCACCTGCTTACGCTTGTTGGGGGACTGGGAGGCACGTCCACGCCTCTGTTTTCCACTCTGTAGCTTGCCCATGAGCTGCTCGAGGATATACTTCAGATCCTGGTACTGTGCCGGCACAGTTTGTCCTCCAGCCGAGCTGTAGAAGCGATCGTACAACGTAGGCCCATCGTTGGCGTATATTACAGCGTCCATGTCTAACGCGGGACGCTGCTTTTCTTCCTGCTTCTGCTGCTGCTTGTCCAGGCGCATTTCGTCGAGCACTCCCAGCTGCTTATAGAAGACCTGCTCGCGTAGCTTGAATAGGGAGCGCGACAGTTTTTCCCTCCGGCTAACCATATAGCAGAGATTGCGAACTCGTTCTAGATCTTGCCGCAAGTGAACCACCAGCTTATGGTTCTCCAAGTCCTGCTGCTCCTGCTTGCGGGCTATCATTTCCACGTCCTCAGACTTGGGCGGTATCAGCTCCCGATTGTGGCGCGACTTTCGCTTCAGCTTCCAATAGTTGTATATGGCCACAATGGCATCGTCGTCCACATCGAATAAATGACAACTGATGTCATTAATGTTCACATGCTTGTCGAACTCCGCCTCCACTTCCTAAGAATAACAAATATTAAAATCATGCAAACATTCAACTCATTCATCGATCGTTTTCAAATACCTGTAGACGCTGAGCCCTTGCCTGGTTACGCTCCTCGGAGGTCATGTCGTTCTTTCGATGATTCTTACGCCTGCGTTGATCCTCTCCTGTCTTACCACAAGCACTGCTGCCCTCGTCGCCTACTCCGCCTGTGCCGCCTGTGTACTTGTTCGCTTTGTGCATGGAATTCGTGACCGAGGCACTGCCTCCCCCACTTGCACCGCCAGCGTTCTCCTTCTTGCCTTTGCTCATGCTGTGCTTCTGGCAATAGGATCGCAATTTCACGCCATCTTCGGCATTGCCCTCTTCGATGATGGCCCGCATCTCCAAGCCGTGCTGGAATGCGCAGGTCACATGGTATGCTGTCTTGCAGGGCTTCACCGAGCATTGGATGCAGCTGCCCACGCGCTTTCGGCAGAGCACGCAGACCAAAGACCAACGCGATTGAGGAATGCTTGAGATTTTTGTTATCGGCTCCATGCGATCCACACATCCAATGCTCACTTCGGGTATCCACAGGGCGCAAGAAACATGGGCCCAGTGCTTGCCCGATTTGTTGGACTTCATGGCACCACCCTTGTTCGGACAGAGTACGCAGTCAGGAGTTATGCCCATGGAACAGGTGCGACATAGCCATTGACCTGCGAAGCAAGGGCAACAAACATACAATTTTGGGGACACATTTACAGGAGGGATTCTTCGTTGTCGCTGCTTACCTGATGGGATTGCTGTAATGCCGTAACAAGCCTGATGCACACAGATATTGCAATTATCACAGAATACCATTTCGTTGGCCTCCTCGGAGTCAGGGGACCGACAAACATCGCAGATGACGTTCTCATCGAACTCAATGCCCAAGCCTTCCTCTTGCTTAAGAATGACTTGAATCTGCTCCCAGCAACGAACCTGACGACAAAAGTGCACCCTCAAATGAAGAAGTGTTTCGGGAAGCGATCAATGGGGAAACTTACCTCCAGCTCCTCAATGACGCGCTCGAACTGTGTCTCGTTAATGGGGAAAGCACCGCATTGGGCACGATCGCCATTGTAGAGACGCAGCCAGGCCTCATCAATGGGATCTATGTCGTAGGCACAGGTGTTCTCTGCCAAGGCAACGACATTCGTCAGGCAATGCAGCTCCGGCGAATAGTGCTCGTCTTTGGTAATGCGCAGATAGCGATTTTTCGGACTGAAAAGAGATGCGAAGAGTGTTAAAACTGGGATTTGTGGACTCTAGATCATAACACTCACAGCTTAAAGTCGTGGGCTGGCGACACAATTGGCTCAGGCAGAACGTAAACGCATGGCTCGGGAAGGGAGTCCGGGTTAACAGGTACTTGTACGCCCTTCTCCCATTCCTGCTTCCATTGATCCGCAACAACTAAATACTCATAATTGGCCAATGGCTCCGAGTCTGGCAATTTCATTGCGCTAATGAGATCCTTGCTGTAAAAGTGACGGGAGAAGAACGGGGCTATTTAGCGAGATTCAAGGCAAGAGCCGATTTCTTTCCCCTTTCATCCAATACCCACCGGTAAAGTTCAGCTGGGGCCTCCGTTGAGCTGCGATTGTAAATGCTCGACATTTTAATGTCTGCCACGGAGCGAGCCTGCCATGAGCTGCTCGTACTCGCCCCCTGCGACTTGCATTTACTAGACGATTTGGCCTGCTTCGTTGACTTGGATTTGCTAATGCTGCTGCTGCTGCTGGCGGCTCCAAGTAGTCCACTTTCATTTCCTCTTTCACCAATATCAAGCTCCTGTTCCACATCGTTTTTGCTTTTACTTGACGGTATAATTGGAACTCGATCTCCTCCTGTTGTTGATCCCGCTCCCGCTCCCGCTGTCGCTGCTATTGCTGCCGCTGCTGTTGTCGCCCCATTGGGCGGTCTGCCTTTACGCCGCTTAGTGGGGGGCGGCTGCGGCTCAACATCCTTCCGCTGTTGCTGCTGCGGCGGCGGATGATGCGACTGATGATGATGTTGATTACCGCGCTTACCTCTTTGTGACATTTTTCATTGGTGTCGAGTTTGTTTTGTGTGTTTCTGCTGTTTTGATTTACTTCTTCTTCCTCGTGTCTTGTGCTTGGTAAGAGAACGGGTTGTTGCTTCAAGACCTAAGTCATTCCAATTTAAGACAGAAAGGTAGAGAGAGAGAGAGAAAGAGATTGGAGAGTTCAATTGGAATTCGATCTTTGCAAAGGCACCTTCAGCACTTACTACATGCTTAAGGCCACAATTGGCGACACCACACCGGCTGCTGCTGCTGCGCTCTCCTGGTAGTGGTGCAATAGTGGTTATTGTTGTGCCGCCCCTTGGACATGGACGCCGCTGCTGCCCCAGCCCTAATCTCCAGTAGCGACGCCACTTTGCAGTCCTGCGTGCTCAGCACTCCTCTCCAGGCAATTTATTATCTTTTTCCCGGTCCGCTCCTCTTCTCACGTTCTTTTGCTTCGGTTTGTTTTGTTCGTTATTTTGCACACACTTTGTGCTTTTTTGTGTTTATGTTTTGCTTAATTTATTTAAATAATTGCCACGCTTCTGCTGCTCGACTTGATGTTCGGAAATATAAAAACATAAATATTTTAGGTTTTTCATAATTTTTTGTCCATCCTTGTGTTTTCACACCAAAATACACAAAAAATATAGAAAAACTCTTTAGCTATCGGATATTGTTTAGCTGCTATAACACGCACTCTCACGCCTTCTCGCTCACACACAGCACGCTCGTTTTAAGGGCGCGCTTACTCTGTCCACGAGTGCGAGCGGGAGGCAAGCAGGTGGCGCGCGTGTTGCATTTATCAGCTTCTACTTGGCAGCCATCCATTCTCCCCTTCCTCTCTTCAGCACACTAGTAATCATAGGTTTTTTTTTGCACTTTTTCCCCCTTTTTAATGTAACAAAAGCATTTGTTATTGATGTGGCACAATTTAGATGGGATACTTTGTAGCACGTCTGCTGATACAATCATTTAAACACATGTATCACTACTTTTTTGAATCCCAAGTCAATCAAATTTTGTTATATATTTTTACATTTGCGTTTTTTGCCGCCGCAGACACGCACGCGAGGCACTTGTTACAATTCGAAAATGGCACAGGTTTAATCAATTTTGCGTAGCATTTCTTTAACACTCACGTTTTTCGTAATTGCATTTGCATTTTTGGGGACAATGCAATTTTTATGATTATTTACAAGATTTTCACAGATTTGTCGCCATTATAAATTTTCGACTCCATCTTTGCGTATACACAGGGTTGTATTTTAAAGTCTGTCGATTGTGGTCTTACTATAACTTGTGCCTTACAGTGTGCTGTTAAGCGCTACTTCCTCACTCGCAATACCTGACTGCTAAATCGAAGTTGTTCTAGAAAGTTTCGTAACATACAGATTTTGCTGGTCACACAAGTCTTATATGGAATTTTTGAACATATTCCGATGCACATTTTAACTTCTTTGGTAGTTTTTGGCATATCCATGTATTTTGTTTTATCCGGTTTTTCGTCAAATACAAAAAGAAACTTACAATTTAAATGGGTATCATTGAGAGAGATTTTATTTTTGAACAATCCAGAGTCTTCAAAAGAGAAACTAATCGGTGTACGGTTTTAAAACACCTTTTCGCAGTACCCATGTAGAGATACAGTAGAGATACTTGGGTACTGCGAAAGGGGTACTGAAAACTAACTGTAAGTGTGAACGTTTATTATTTTATATAGAGCGTCGGGCGGGAGATAATTTCCCTGACCGTTTAGACACAGGAGAGGATTTCCCTGGAGAATTTCCATCACGTGGGATAAAATAGCCGTGTAATTTACCTGGCGCACCTGAAATTTATGTGACGTATTTACCGGTTTTTACCATTGTTTCCTGAAAGCTCGCTAGAATAAAAACTTCAAATACAAAATAAATGAACTAAATATAAAATATTAATATTTGACTATAGAAAATATATAGAAATAGAAGGTCCATAGGTGATTAGTTAGACGATAATGATGAGCAAGACTTATAATGAATATGAATAATGAATTATGAATGATAATGTCGAATCCGGATTCTAGCCCCAATTTTGTTGCAAAGATAGAAGAATTCTCCCCACCATATAGCACACCGAGCTAATAATATATGTATACTCATGTTCCCTTATCGCCCAACGCTTTGTGCAATTTTCAGGAAAACAATAGAATTTTTAATCCTCTTTTGCTCCGCGCGCTTTCACTAATTTTTAATGATATCAGTTAACATATGTACATGAGTCTCTGTTAATAATTTACATACATTTACATACTGAAGACAAAGCTACCGTGCTTCCAGAGGGGGTGATTTAAATAAAAAATATAATATCATAAGGTATTCAATCCAATAAAAAGGAGTATTTATAACAAGCAAAATTGATTCTTCAATTGGAAAATTCTTCTTCAACTATTGTTTCAGTGGTGAAAGTCTTTGCAAGCTAGTAATATCAAATAGAACATAATCGAGGAATCATATTAACGACTACGGTATATTTTGAAGATGCAATGGTATATTCTGGTATATTTACGAGGCCTTGACGGTATATTTGACGATAAATCAGGTACACAAACGAACGAACGCCCTTTCTTTGTTTCCATTTAAAGTGTATCGAAGCAGTCGGTGCTGTTACTAATAGCTATCTTTTGCGACGGAGGCGGAGGCGCAAAAGAAACACGAGAAAAATGTCAACAACTCCCAATTCCAATAGCAACAACACCAGCGGTAACAAGCAGCCACAGCAACAGCAGCACCAGCACCAGCTTCAGCAAGACACATACAGCAGCGACAGCAGCAGCATTGAAGAGAACTCGGACGAGGCCGCCGAGGAGCGGAGAAGACGCATCTCGAAGAATCGCTCCCGGCTGCAACGCCCCCTAAATAAATCTCAACACACAATGTCCAGCGGAGGAGCCATACCGAAGCACGATGGCAAGTGTCCAGGAGGAGCCTCGACAAGCCAAGCGGCTGCGTCGGGTGTAGCTGGTGGGCGCCAGGTTGTGCCGCCAGAGCGGATTTCCATGCTAGTGGATGGGGTCCGTTTTACGGTGGAGCAATCGTTGCTCACCGCCCACCCCACTACCATGCTGGGCACCATGTTCGGTTCAGGCTTCCAGTTTGTCCATCCTAATGAGCGAGGTGAATACGACGTTGCAGACGGCATCTCGCATTTAGTATTTCGCGCAATTTTGGAGTACTACAAAAGTGGCGTGATCCGCTGTCCCCCAACTGTATCTGTTCCTGAGCTGAAGGAAGCCTGTGATTATCTTCTGATACCCTTTGACGCAACTACCGTACGCTGCCAGAACCTAAGTGAGTATGTCATAGGCAAAATGCTCCTACATGGGCGAACCTCAGTTGTGGCCATCTCTGCTCTTTGCTTCATTTCTTTCTAACATGCCTTCTGTTATGTTCGACAAAAAGGAGGTCTTCTTCACGAGCTCAGCAATGAAGGAGCACGTCAGCAGTTTGAGTTGTTTCTCGAGGATCTTATACTGCCATTGATGGTGGCCTCAGCACAGCGTGGCGATCGTGAGTGTCATGTGGTTGTGCTTCTAGAAGATGACATGGTCGACTGGGATGAGGAATTTCCACCACAAATGGGCGAGGAGTATTGCCAAAGTATGTCTCTTTACATTGGGCATAAGACCCAAATTAGCTTTCCACTATCAGCTTAACTGATATTAGCGGCGTTTTCGTATTACTAATACATACCTCCCTAATCCAGCCGTTCACAGCACAGCCATGCATCGATTCTTTAAATATATCGAAAATCGGGATGTGGCCAAGCAGGTTATGAAGGATCGCGGACTGAAGAAGATACGGTGCGGCATAGAAGGTTATCCTACACACAAGGAGAAGATTCGGCGACGACCAGGCGGGCGAGCCGAGGTCATTTATAGCTATGTCCAACGCCCTTTTATCCACATGTCCTGGGAAAAGGAGGAAGCCAAGAGTCGTCATGTCGATTTTCAGTGCGTCAAATCGAAATCCGTTACGAATCTCGCCGAAGCAAACGCCGATCCTCCCTTAGAATTGGATGCAAGTTCGTAAATATCACCGCGGATAGCGTACGCTTCCTATAGCTCCACATCCTTTGCAGGTGGAAATCCTATTCCGCCTATTGCAGCGGTCAATCCAAACCAAAACAATGCAGAGCTTGCAGTCGTGCCTGTAGTTGGTGCCGCTGCCGCTGCAGTGGTCGCCGTGGACGAGGCAGCCGGTGGGGTTGTGATGATCAACGAATTGGAACAAGCGGCCGCAGCGGTTGCCGGTGCTGCTGGCATCGCGGATGAGAACGTGTGAGGGAACGGACCGAAAGCTTTTAGCCGAAAGAGAAGCACTGCCAGTAAGCAGCGACGCACAGAAACCACTTTCTACGTTTTTCATTAACATTTTTATATGCAATTAAATTCAAAAGTCGAAAACAAAGGATTGATTAAATTAGGTAATTTTCAAGTGCAAATTTAAAACAGTCGAAAACAAATTTATATTTATCGAATGAATTAGTCCATTCGTTCCAGTGGTCGAATCACACCGCTTACGCTCCATCAAAAGCCTCGCGTTCGCCCTGTGGCAGAGTGGAAGTCTCCCAGTTTAAGGATCGATCAATTGCCATTTTCCATTTTTGGTATCGAAGATTGCGTTCAGTAGAACCTATCGTAGGCTTGATAGGTTCCCGGGGACCTGATTTAGAAAGCGGAGCCTCCATGGAGTACCGATTCTCGACAGCTTTATAAGCTGCCATTGCAGCGCCCTGAAATTCAAGTGGTTAAGCAGCATTATCAAATGATTTGTTAAAACTAACCAGTGCTGTTGTCTCTGCTATCTTGGCTCTAAGCACATGAATTCCAACTAGATCCGACTGGAGCTGCAGGAACAGGTTGTTTACTGTCATCCCTCCATCAACCATCAGTCGCGCCAGTGGGATTTTGCAATCCTTGTGCATAGAGTCGAGGATATCTCGGACCTGAAAACAGACCGCCTCCAGAGTGGCCCGAACAATATGTTCACTGGTGGTCTCCTCACTCAGCCCACATATGACGCCCCTGGCATCTTGATTCCAGTAAGGAGCGTACAATCCGTTAAAGGCCGGCACGAAGTAGACATCTAAAGAGTTATTCACTGTGGCAGCCATAGCCTCGATCTGCCCGGAGTTCTGAATGATTCCAATGTTGTCGCGCAGCCAATTGAAAGCAGCTCCGGCTATGGACACACTTCCTTCCAAAGCATAGTAAGGAGTGGCCTTCCGCCCCAATTGATAGCCCACTGTCGTTAAAAGCCCGTGCTGAGAGTGGACAATGGAGGCGCCCGTGTTGTAGAGCAGAAAGCAGCCAGTTCCATAGGTTGCCTTGGCTTGACCTTTGGAAAGACACTGTTGTCCGACGAGCGCTGCTTGTTGATCCCCCAAGACCGAAGTTACACTTGTCCCTTTGAGAACGCCCTGCTCTATGCGGCCATAAAACTCTGCGCTCGAACAAATCTCTGGTAATATGGTCTTAGGTAGTCCAAAAAATTTCAGCAGATTGGGATCCCACTGAAGGGTTTCAATATTCATCAGCATTGTTCGTGAAGCATTGGTCACGTCCGTCTTGTGGACACCACCATTCTTGCCACCCGTTAGGTTATACATTAGCCAAGTGTCGATGGTTCCAAACATTGCCACTCCGCTGTCCATTGCAGCCTTTACTGAAGGGACATTGTCCCGTAGCCATCGCAGTTTTACCCCAGAGAAGTAGGGAGAGAGCGGCAATCCACATAGGGGGCGTAGGTAATTTATGTTTCTGGCATTGTTGGGAATGGCCTCTAATAGCTCCTCTACCGTACTCGTGGTGCGATTGTCCAGCCATATTATAGCATTGGCCAGGGGTTGACCTGTTAGCCGGTCCCAAATTACGGTAGACTCACGCTGGTTCGTTATTCCGATGGTGATAATATTCTAAAATGTAAATACATATGCATTCCTTTAGTTTCAAATTTGTAAATTCAATGGCCAAACAATGCTTTCGGCACAACGTTGTTAACATAAGAAAGCATTTCATTTAAAATGATTTATAAAAAAAATAACAGCTGTTTTTCATTTTTCATGGATGTGTACACACTGAGCTTTTCCCGTTCAGCCATTACGAAAATAATGCATTAAACTTCAGTAAAAAGTATAGGTGATAAGAAACCTGGTGATAATTGGGCGACGTAACCGTAACTAGCACAAACAAATTCACTCATTCCCGATTACCGGTCTTCAATGTCAAGCCTATTCAAAATTATCCGTCAAAGTATTTCCAGCCACAATCGACAGCAACTGAGAAATATGGCGAGCAGAGCGGAAAATATTAGAAACGGTCAAAGTGCGACAATTGCTGTTGGGCAGATGCGATCCACCAACGATAAGGTCGGAAATCTAAGTCAGGTGAAGGAGCTTATTAAGAAAGCCAAATCTGAGAATGCACAAATGATATTTCTTCCCGAGTGCTGCGACTTTGTGGGCGAAACCCGCGCCCAGACAATCGAGCTAGCAGAAAGGCTGGATGGGAAACTGGTTTCAGAATACAAAGAGTTGGCCAAGTGCCACCACATGTGGCTCTCTCTCGGGGGCATACACGAATTGAACGATCAAGGGAAAATTTACAATGCCCATGTTCTGATTAGTGAGAAGGGTGAGCTCGCTTCCGTCTACCGCAAGATGCACCTGTTCGATGCCACAACGAAGGATATTCGGTTGCGCGAATCAGATACAGTGTCCGCTGGGGAGCGCTTGGAGAAGCCAGTAGCAACAGCTGCTGGCCAAGTTGGTCTACAGATTTGCTACGATCTTCGTTTTGCCGAGCCGGCGATTTTGTTAAGGAAGTTGGGCGCTCAACTCCTCACGTATCCAGCTGCCTTTACCTATGCTACGGGAAAAGCCCACTGGGAGATTCTTCTGCGTGCCAGGGCGATTGAGACGCAGTGTTTTGTAGTCGCCGCAGCCCAACAAGGATGGCATAACCAAAAGCGACAGAGCTGGGGTCACAGCATGATCATCAGTCCTTGGGGAAAGGTGATGGCCGATTGCGGCGGAGAAAAAGATTTGGATATAGCCACAGCAAATATAGACCTTTCCATTCTGGACTCGCTTCGTCAGAGCATGCCCTGCTTTGATCATCGACGCAATGATCTTTACAGCTTGACGGCTTACAACATTCGTGGCAGGGAACCCGACGTGGATCGTGCCTTTGCGGATAACATTGTGGACAAGCGCACCATTTTCTACGAATCAGAGCACTGCTTTGCATTTACCAATCTTCGTTGCGTAGTCGAGGGTCACGTATTAGTGTCGACCAAGCGAGTAACGCCCCGGTTGTGTGGACTCGACTGTGCCGAGATGACAGACATGTTCGCCACTGTTTGCATGGTACAGCGGTTGCTGGAGAAGATCTATCAAACCACATCGGCCACAGTTACTGTGCAAGATGGAGCCCAAGCCGGGCAGACTGTTCCCCATGTCCACTTCCATGTTATGCCGCGTCGCCAAGGAGACTTTGGTCACAACGATCAGATCTATGTAAAGCTGGAGGATTGCACCGAAAGCAAGCCACCGCGCACACTACAAGAGAGGATTAATGAGGCTCAGGTTTATCGCACCTATTTTAACGAAAGCTAAAAAGTGTTTGAATAGTTATGCACTGTAATTACCTTGACACATACTAATAAATACAAATCTTAGCCGGGAAGGCAGACATGTTGCTCTCTTGACTTTAGCTGATCCTATAGGTCTCACCTGGACTTGACCACCGATAGCGGTTAGTTTCTTACAAGCTCCAGCGATGCACTCGTTCACAGTGTTCACTATAACCATGGGATCTTGCTCACACCATCCCTCCTTCTGGAATATAGAGGGAACTTCGATCTGATGGAAGCAGACTATGTCGTCAGTGCCAGCGCGGAATATTATGAAGCGAGCCGAGGTGGTTCCCTCATCAATGGCTCCCACAAAAATATCACTTTGCGTTTCCATTTAAAAGTTCGATTAGATTTTCAGAGTCCAGAAGTCAACAATAATAACATTCAAATGTCTCTCTTACGAGTTCGCTTTCACAATGAATTACTGGAATCTCATAATTGTCAAGCTGCTTGCGAGATAAGGTCGTCGAGCCCTCTCTTTTCTTATCGACAACGGTGAAACCAGAAAACTCGCTCTACTCTACGGAGCACAATTAATTGCGATTGAGCAGAAAATAAATACAACCTGCGAAGTTATGCCGCAACAAACTCGCGAACTGTAAAACTAAAGCGTGATCAACAAATGACAGCAGCCCATTGTTATGAACACGTTCGGAACGGTTAATGTAGTTATTTATATGCCACGTGCTATCAAAGCCAGTCTACCGGAAATAAAGTTCTGTTTGGATTCTATTGTTTAAAATATCTTTATTGAAATAAAACTCGAGTTATAATCGTGCATAAACTAAGAAATTCACAAAATAAACAAGCAGAATTTTTCCCCCCCAGCATTTGGCAACACTGTTGGTTTAATGTGACCATTTCTTCATGGCAAACAGCTGATTTTATAATAGTCAGGCAAATCGGAAAATTGATATCTACTGGAACGCTTTTATAATTAGCCAACAGGAAATATCCAGTTCAACAGAGCCAGACATCTGGAATACAAGTTTTGAAAAGCCATGCCCATATCGGAAGTCTACAAAAATGGTCTCCGAGACTTCTTGATGAATGAGAAAAACAGGGCTGTATTGATACAGCTAGCCAAGAGTACGACAAAAAATGTGTGTAAAATCGAAGATCCTGGGGGTAAGAAACACTAGACTTTATTTAATAGAGACACATCTTTAGACGCTAATATACCCTTACAGACGCCCTTGATTACCTGATGGCGCACGTTGAAGACATACACGTTTTATTGTCCAAACGTCTCGTCACGCGCGAACTCCTGTTTATGTATGTGAAAAGACGCTTACCGCAGATAGCAACAAACTTCACCAAGGCGGATTTGGTAACGAAAGTTATCCAGTATTGGGAGCAACAGCAACCCGTAGAACCCATTAACACACCAAGCAACGAAGAGGAGTATCCCATTCACACTATCGCTCGGAAATTCGGCGAGTGGTTTTTTGAACGCTTTAATTCTGACCAGCTCAGCCTTATAGATTTGTGGAACGATGCGGCATTGCACTTGACCATTATTGCTAGCGATGGAATTAATGTGCAAGAGTGTCAGACGGCGGCAGAAGTACTTTCAGTACTTATAAGTACAAAAAAACAATTTGGCTTCCAGTTTAATCCAAACTTAACCCACGGTGGAATACAAGGGCGCATGGATTCCTATGGTCAAGTCTTGGTACTCTCCTGTGGAACTCTTCACACAACCGAGTCCTGTGTCGGCGTTTTTGAATGCGTCTTTGTACTGTTGCGTGATCCCTATTCCGAAAACAATTGGAAGCCCAAAAGAATTAAATGCTTGCTAAAGAGCGAGCTTCAGCCACGCATCCTCCATAGTCTGAGAGAGTGCGAGACTCTGCAGACAGTACTGTCCCTTCCGATGCCTAACGAAGAATTGGACTAGCGGTGGACTACTATAGAACGATTAAATGTGAAATGAACTAACCTTTCAATAGCTCAGGAGCCCGTCCACCATATTATATCACGTATCTGTTTGGTTATCTTAACTTACCCTTAGCTTAGAAATATGGAAGTTATTTTGTATAAACTTACAATTTCACGCGAAGATCAAAGAGGTCTCCGTATAGACTTGTGTAGTCAACCCAACTGAAATTTCAAAGAGAATGTGGACATTAGAAAAGAGAGAGATTATAGAACTCTGTCAACAATAGATTAGTCCCAGTCATAGTTTTTAGTGTTGATTGCCAACTTCAATTAAGAGAATTTTGCCCTACATTGATAGTTTTGAATAAGTAAAGAATAAATACAGTGCTGTTCTACGAGAACTTTTTAGATAGCAATTATGGAGGGAGGCTTCAATGTTATTAGTCCATAAGAGACTAACAAAAACAATTTTATATTTAATCTATGTCAAAATAAAGTTTCTTTTCTACACAACAAATTGAAGCTATTGTCAATTATGGTGTACGAATAAGTATGCAAGTTAAACGAATACAAAAAATATCAGGCATATGCAACCAAACAAAATAATTTGTTTTATTTATGTATTTAATTGCTTAAAAATCTTAAATGCTGTCGAATGACTATCGCCGTATATTTAAAGGGTGTCCTTAGCAAGGTCGAATAAATAAATTATTACCAGTTGAGTCAGCCACACGGACAAGGAGCGCTCTTCCATGATCAGCGGCACACTGAAATTGTAGTACACATTAATATGTATGTTTTTTAAGTCAAATGGGCAGATCGTGAACGGAATGTATATTTATAGAATATTGAATATATATATCTATATATATATATATATATATATACATATATGTGTATATATTGTGTATTGGAAATCGGATACATGCGTTTTCAAACAAAGTATTAGAATACTTAAATGTGTAGTGCGTAACACACGCCTACAAATTTTCTAATCGAAAGCATATTTTTTTAATTCGTTGACCAAAGCCCCTACTCCTAATAGCTGTACAGCTGGTAGCCAGAAACAACAAAGCATATGTACATATATATTTACATCGTTTGTGTAAATGTAAATGCAAGGTGCGGGTGATTTCTAGGCGAACTTTCTCTCTGATAGAATTTTAAAACTAGTAACTAACGCGAGTTGGGCGTATAAGTTTTCTTACGAGCTAGAAAAAAGAATTACGTTTATTCGATGTCGTTGTTCATCTCTACATTTTCTCCTGTATAAAGGGATGCATTAGTGATTGATTGAGTGAGATCCGCTTCGCTGGATCAAGTGCAAACATGTTCTCTAGCAGATCCTTGAGCTGAGTGACCTTGCGATGCTGATCATCGGGCAGATTTTGATCAGCAATGAGTTCTTGCTGCAGGTTGCGCGATGGCTTTACGACTGGCATCACAACAATCTTCTCCTGCAGATGGAAGACGAAAGTAATTTTGTTTTGTTGCAAATGCAAAGTGTTTCTACTCTTACCCTTTCCGTGAGCTTGTCTATCTCGTGATAGAGGAAATTGCAGTTCTGATCAAAGTGCTGCTCTCTGAATTGGCCCTTTCTTACAATACGATTTGGTATCTTGCCCTTCACGTCCATGAAAAACTTTAACATCTGATTATTACTCTTTCCGCTGAATAAAATCTTTCCCGTATATAGCTCGTAGATGGTGCAACCAGCAGACCAAGTGTCAATTCCATAGTCATATGGTATTCCCAAAATAATCTCTGGCGATCGATAGAACCGCGACACCAAGTACGGAGTAATTTCATTGTCACTTATGGCCGAAGCAGACCCAAAGTCGCAAAGCTTCAGAATCAAATTATTCTCGTTGACTAAAATATTATCCGGCTTAATGTCCGCATGCAGAATACCTGTTTTTTTCAGAAGCTTGAGGGCTAAAAACAGCTGCTGAGTGTAGCTGCGCACTGCTTTGATGTGCAACCCGACATTTTTGCCATATTTCTTTAACACCTCACGCAAATTCATGGCCAGTGGCTCGAACACCATGCAGAGATGCTTGACGGAGAAAAATAAAAGGAGTAAGAAAAAAATTGTTATAAGACGAAAAGCTATATGGTTATATTAATGACAATAAAAAAGTCTATTATATTGTGTTTGGCCATATATGTATGTATGTATATTGTGTGTGTACATTTACCTGTTTGTGGAAAAAATGGCGATTCAACCGCAGGCAGTGGAAACGATCTTCGGGATCGGCATCGTTGAGTTTCTTGAGGATTTCTAACTCTCGCAACCCGGTTTTATGCCTGTTCACATTGAACATATAAAATAGGTTTTAACAGCGTAAGATATTTACAAATATTTTACTTACATAATTTCGTTGTTACGAATGATCTTGATCGCTACATTTGCCTGTCCCCGGGCCTGATCCCGCCCACGCACCACATTGCTGAACACTCCTTGACCCGTATAGCCACTTACCAAGTAGCGATTGTCTAGAACTTCTCCAATCCGTACACGATAATACCCCTCGGCGTCATCCCAGTTGTCGGTAAGGGAGGGATTCTCATGCTGATGCTTGTTGTGAATAATTGTGCTTGGCGACTACGAGAGGTAACATAGGGTTAGTTGAGGCAATATGGGAATCGGGGACCGAAATTTACAAGCCTGTAACTCACATCGAAATTGGAATCAACATCCTGATCCGCAAACATGTCCCACTCATTGCGTTTCTCTTTTCCCGAACTATTCTTTTGACTGTTGGAATTTTCCAACTGCTTCTGCTCCTTAGACTGATCCAAGTCATTGAGTGTGAGGGTGGGCGTGGGAGTTCTTGGTTGGCGATCGCGTTGCGACGAGCCTGCCGAGGTGCTACGAGACTCATAGGAGTTTGAGTTTTGAGGAGTGGGCGATTCCTGCCCTGTTCCCAGTTTCTGTTGCAAAGGTACAAGTTAGGCATACACTTTTTAGCAAGGACTTAGAGGACGACTAACCTTAAGAAGCTCCTCGCGCCTTTTCCGACGCTGCTCTATGATACGTTCCTCATCATCTTCATCCTCGTTGATGTCAATATCCAGATTGACGTCATCGTCACTGCTCTCCTTGTCGTGCATCTTCTGACCTTCGCTCAGTGAGCCTTTGTAGCGGTCTCGGTCGTTGTCAGCGCCGCCACGTGCTCCAACACGATTGTTACCACCAAAGCCACCACGATCCCGATCTTGGAAGCGTTCGCGCTCACGGCGCCTGTCTGACTCAAACTTACTGCGACTGTGAGACCGCTGACGATTGAAGCGACTGTCTCGCTCCCGTGGACGACCAGCACGTGGTTCAACAGTGGGTTGTGGTCTGTCTGTTCCTGTTCCACGGCGCTCCCGATCCCGGCTATGCTCGTGCCTCTCCCGCTGTTTATCGCGATTGATCTCCTGCCGCAAGTCTTCCATGTTACGATTGTTCTGCTGAAGGTTCCGTCGTTGGGAACTTTGACTACGGGCCCGAGTCTGTTCCTCCTTACGCCGGCGAGTGGGAGTGCGGCTACGCACCGGATCCCGGTCTCTAGAGCGGCGATCACGTCGTCCATGAACCGGATCGTCGCGTACACGACTTATAGCCGCTGCTGGGGAAGGTGATGCGTGTCGTCTTCGCTTCTCTTTCGTAGGCGAGGGCGTGCGTTGGCCTCCGCTAGAATCATCCAATAATATAACATCGGATTCATTTGAGTTATGGATGCTAGACTGTTTATTATTAACATTTTTACTAGTTGCAGTAGCCAGCGGCGCTGCAGACTTGCTGACGACCATCGGATGCGGTTGGAATAAAGGCTGCGATTGGCCCTTGCTGGGTATTTGCTGCACCGACTGTGTTCGGGAATTGGGTTCACTTCTTTCATCAGCGTCTGGGTCCGACATGTACGCGCCCAGGCGGGCCTGTAGCAATGCCTTCTGCTTCATAAGATCCTCTAAATTTAACTCATCTTCTATAATGGAAGCAATAATCGGACTAGCAACATCCATGGGGCTGAAAAGTGTAAAAACATATATCAGAAATGTGGCAAAACTAAAGCATTACAAGCGCAGTCAAATGCATTTCGAAATTCAGATTAACTTACACATCACTCTCGCTGCTCGAACTGCCCACCTCCAAAACTGGGAGCACCTTGTTCTGTATGGTCTTTGTAATCTCTTCCACGAGACTACACGGGTCTGTTTGCAATAATTTAGAGCTAGATATACACAACTCGGTGCCATTGCGGCTCGCCTTCTGCATGATTTCGGAGAACTTGTCGCTAAGTCCATAGCTCTTCTGTTGCTTGGCGCTTGAATGTTCGTCAGAATCATGCGAAGACTCGCTATGGCGGTGGTGACGCTTCTTGGACTTTTTGTGCTTTTTGTGAATATGTTTATCTTTATCACTCTTGCTGGATGTGAACTTTTTGTGTTTCTTATGCTTCTTCTGCTTCTTGAGCTTGGCACGGCGCTCCTCTGTTCCGCTATTATTGCTTGAGTCGAGACTGTTTCGAGAGCAATGGGAAATTAATAATGTATGTATGTACATACCACACACACACGACATAACCAAAAACACAAAAAAATTGCATGGCGTAATTTATAATATTTACTTACCTTTTTTCGTCACTCATTTTGTTTTATCACAAACACTTAAAGGAAAACAATACTAGCTAAAGTGTGTCTTAAATCTGATTATTTTTTATCAAGTTAACTTTTCCTTACACATATGTGAATATATGTGAATGCATTTATAAAATAAAATCGGGTGTGAGAACCATCGAATATCGATATATCGTTTGGCAGAAAAAGTGCGGTCACACACACGAATGAAAATTACTTTCCCCTCTTTTCAGGGTACCAACAACCAACAATGAAGCAAAATGAATTACATTGTATGCTGCACAGCATAACTGGCACACCCCTTTGAGTCTTTGAGTTTCGCTGCTTTCTTTCAATCCTGCATCGTATGGTAGGCAAGGGAAGTCGTTGTGAACGGCATGAATAGTAGTGCTTGCAATTTTAGGCGGGACGTTTTGGTTTTCTGTTGAGCGACCCAGCTCAGCTAAAAATATATTATCCACAAAAGTTACTCAACATTCTTTAGGAAAAGCGAAGCCAACTAGCATGTACATTTTTCTTTAATTATTATTCGACTTATGTACACATCTAACTGGCAACCACAACGTCTACATCATGCTCATCTTTGTCAATGCTTAGTTCGAGAACAGCATCCTCTTCCACAGACATGGCTTTTGAGTCTTCTGTAGAAACTGAGGGTAGTTTGACCTCTCTTCGGACTCCGTCGAATTTTGTAGGATTGCTAGTATTAAGATCATCGTCTTCGTCGTCACTGACCTCCATAATGCCATTGTTGTCGTCCAAGTCTGGCTGTGATGTGGGATCGCTCTCGCTGGAGGATGACGACGACGACGAGGAACTGTTGTCCTGCTCTAATTGTTGCTCCAGCTCGTGGATGCTGTACATCAAAAGAGTAAAATCGTTCCGACGCTTCTGAAACTTGCGCTCCATTTTGAGTTTCTTCTGTATAAGGTCATCAATTTCTTTTTTAATTATTTCTATTTGCTTCTGAGTGCCGTTTCGATCGGGTTGCTGCTCGATGAGCGAGGCCAACAAATCATATTCCATTTTGTTTTTACGAATTTGCTTAGCTGTCACTAGCTCCTTCTTACTCGCTTCAATCTCCTCCTTGGCCAGTTCAATGCTCTCCTCATGCTGTTCCACCAGCTTGCTGTAGTTCTCGCGTTCCTCTTTGATCATTTGAAGAGTCTGCACATTCTTCAACGCTGTCAGCTTGCACTGGGCAAACTGAGCCATCAGCCGGTCATACATAATTTGGCTGTAAAATAAACCAAAAAACTATATTTGGGCCTCACTCGTCTAGTATTTGCATACCTAGTTTCCGGCGAGTCATTTTTGGAGTTTGCATATTTGAGAAACTGCTTAAGTAGCACATTCAAGCGTCGGTCCTCTCCAGTACCGTCGCCATCAATAAGCAGTCGCTGCTTTATAATTTCCTCTGTGGAAATAGGAATATTTGATAGATTTAGATATGTATATATTTTCGTTAATAATAAACAATTATTTACTTACCGTCGTTCATTTCTACACCGCACCGGCTGCTGTCGAAAAAGAATCTATCGATGTATAATAAAAAGTGTGCCCGTATCTGTCAGGCTATCGAAAATAGAGAGAGTGATTTCACAAATTTAGCCAATTTATTTAAAAAAACATTATTTGGAAAATATATTTCACATGTTAAAATCGAGGGGCGCTGATGTGGGCGGAGACATTGCGAGAGAAAGCCGCAGCGAAGGAACTGATCCAATGAATCGAACGTCGGAGTCGGTTCAACTGCCTACGGGGCAAATCAACATCGATTTGCTGCGTGAGCGGTCTCAACTCCTGGCGGCCAGGCTTCAGAAGGCTGGACGAGAGATGGAGATGCAGTCGACATCCACTGTCCCTTTCGGCGCTAATAACTTCATGCGCATCAATACATCATTGCCACAAACGCTGCCATTAGATATACCGCCTAGAAGCGGACTTGCTCCAAATATATCCCGTAATGCTGCGTCCGGCCCAATTCTGGTGGGGGTTCCAATGCCAATGAACGTGCAGCATCACTTCGCAGGACCATGTAACACTGCGGTGCCGGTGAAAGTTCCGATGCACACACCTCCCCAAATGCAGGCTAACACAATGCCAGAATATTCGGTATGCAGTTCCGTTGCCCAAGGACCTGTTAAGCAAAGAAAAAAGTCTAAGCGAGCACTCAGGGAGGAGGTAAACGCTCTGCAGGAGCTAGTTCAACGGATTTCCTTGGTGTCTCCAGATGTCAATACATATGCGGGTCGCCTCATTCGCCAAAGTGATGTGCTGTCGCAGCTCGAGTGGACATCCCATTATGATATGGGCCGACAACAGGTGGTCATGTCTCCACAAACTTCTCTTCGCCAAATGCCCCATCGTATTGATGGTGGCAGCGACGTAACTCGACGGCTTCTTCCCCAGAAGGGGAATGAACGCCCACGACGCGATTCGGAAGTGTCTAGCGCAAGCAGCAACAGCCCCCCTGCACAGCAGCAAGCGACCAAACAAGAGGCCAGATCAGCGCGCAAGATTAGGAGTAAGAAATCAGACGAAGCGGCTGGTGAAAGCACTACGCAGTCGTTTAAGACCGAACTGGAGGCGATGCGTGCATATATCAATATGATAGTTCGGAACTACATGGGTGCGGAACATAAGCTTCCGGCAGAATTGAAATTTTCTGGGGACTTTTCCGATCTGGAAGCGCATGCGAAACGTCTTGTAAAAGAAGGTTTTGGTAGAATTGTTGAGGATGAAATTCGAGTGAATCGCAAGAACAATAAGCAGGCGTTTATCACAATGTCCACTGATCGTGAAGGTCTCGAGCATGACGGTATTGTACTTTTGCCAGTGGCTCGAAGGTACGCCTTCGAAGGGGATACCGTGCGTGCTTTTGTTTTGAATGTTGGCGCTCAATCCATGCCACCAGGTAAGTTTCTTGTTTCAATGAAGACGCAAGCACTCTTTAACCTCTTTCCACTGACAGCCGATGCAGAGGAGCTCTCTGATGAGATAGCGGCCCAGGACTCGGACGCCGAAGTTGACAATGTGGTCGTCATATCGTCAGACAACTGCCCAAAGGCGTTCGTCATAGGGATTGTCAAGCAAACCGAGCTCCGCCAGATTGTCGGTACAATATCGTTTACCAATCCAACGCAGCTGTCTAAGGATCAACTATTTTACAAGTTTCGCCCTTTTGACCTGCGCCTCCCGATAGTCTACATACCGGAAATGGCCTGCAGGAAGCACATAGGAAGCAAACAGCCTGAGGAGGTGTGTGGCCTGCTCTACTTAGCCCACATCCTCGAGACTGACTGCAACGGGCACTGCATTGCAGAATTGATTCAGCCGGTGGGCCGCATTGGTAATTTGCCGGACGAACTCAAGGCCATTATGATCCACAACAGCTTGGGCGATGTAAAACCCTTCGAGCAACGATTTAACGATATGTTCGCAAGCCCCTTCTTTTCTGAGAGCACAGAAGATCAGGCCCAACGTCGGGACTTGCGGAAGAAATGTGTATTTACCATAGATCCACTGACTGCGCGTGACCTGGACGACGCACTCTCCATTGAACAGGTGGGAGATAACGACTATGAGGTCGGCGTGCACATATCGGACGTGTCTCACTATCTTCAAGAGGATTCAGAGTTGGACAATATCGTCAAAGAGCGTTCAACGTCTATATATCTAGCCAACGAAGTTATCCACATGCTTCCTCAGCCGCTCTGCATGCGTTGTTCTCTACTGCCTGGTGAGGATAAGCTTGCATTTTCGGTGTTCTGGCGCATGGATAGAAACGGGGTGCAGCTACAGGAAAAGCCAAAGTTTACTCGGACCATTATTAGGTCATGCACGCAGTTTGCCTACGAGCACGCTCAAAAGATCATCGACAATCCGCACGAGCGCTTCAGTGAACACGATTTTCCCACCATCCTTAACGGCTTTGACGCCAATGACGTAGTAAAGCGAGTGCTCTGCTTACATGGCATTGCGAGCTCACTGCGCAAAGCACGCTATGACAAAGGGGCCATTAGCTTCAATAATCCCAAGCTTCGCTTTATTCTCGATCCCGTCAGTGGCGAGCCAGAAGACTTTGAAGTGGAGAAGCAGAAAGAGGCGAATCGCATGATCGAAGAGTTTATGCTTTTGGCCAACCAATCCGTTGCGCGCTTTATCCACGACTCGTTTCCGGAGATTTCAGTGCTTCGAAATCACCCGCCGCCGCTTATGAAGTCACTGAAGGGACTAAAGGAGAAGTTTCAGACTTTGGGTTTTAATTTAGACTACAGCTCTTCGAAGGCTCTTCAACAGAGCATCGTGAGACTGTGCCAGGAGGCCTCCAATCCCCTTGCGATGAGCTTCTGTCTTAGTCGTCTTCTGATGAAACCGATGGCAAGAGCTAAGTAAGTAACGCTGCCGTATTGGCCCCTCAATGCGTTTGAATCTAAATGTATACTCCCCAAAAAATTCCAGCTACTTTTGCAGCGAAGGAAAAACAGAGCCGGCCGATCTCTGGCACTACGCCCTATCCATTCCCATCTACACACACTTCACCAGCCCGATTCGTCGATATCCCGATATAATGGTGCATCGGTAATTGCCGTGGATTTCCACACTTTTCTTTTATTCATATAATGACACTTTATCTTTCGTTTAGCCTACTGGCAGCTTCGCTTAACTACTGCCCACCTCCGTGCCGTAGTCCTGCAGAGCTGCATTCGCTGACAAAAATTGCGAACGAGCGCAAATACAATTCCAAGAATGCAGGCGAGGAGTCGTGCAATTTGTACTTTAAGCGATACGTCAGCAACAAGCAGCGAGTCAGCATGACCGCTGTAGTTATGGAAATATACCAGCACATGATGAATGTAGTAACCCTTGAATCGGGGCATGTTATCAGCATTAATTACAAAATGCAGAAGGTCCTCGTAGACGCACAGAATGCGCCCAACTTTTTATTGATCACAAAACGTAAAGTGAGGCAGGCGCCCCGCAAGTTGCAAATGCTTTCCATAGTACCCATTTACCTTATGATATGGGACAACAAGTTGACTGGCTTTCTGCATACGGAGAACCAGAACCAGCCAGTGGACGCGTCTAAAAGTCAGCTCAGCGGCAAGAAAAAGCAAGAGCCCCGGCACAGTCAGCAAGAACGTCCGACCAACAGTGACACTGCCAACAGTTTATGCCCTATTACCTCAAATGTTGTTCGGCCTGAAGCACAGGCGCAGGTTCTTAGCCAGCAGCAAGCACATCAACAACAACACCACCCAAACCCACAGCAGCGGATCTATAATATGCTGGAAAACAGTTTATAACTAGACAAGTATAGCTTCTATATTAACCAAACATTGTCTGATCCGAAACTTTCTGCCAATACTGATTCACGATGGACACTATTATTGACACCTAGCTAGGCAAGAGCTAGGCCTAAATTAAATCTGTGACGCTCATCCTACTTATGCATAGCACGCGCATATCTCAATGAGCTCTAGAAATTAATGTTTTTTGTACACTTTAAAACTTGTAGAAAACATCAAAATTGCAGACTGCCATGAACAATAAATCCAAAACACACAACAGTCTGTATCTCATACGCACGTAAAGTCGGCACAAACACACAAAGAAATATATTCAGGTCCGTCCGGTTTTCACACACACTCACTAAAAATACTCATTGATCTCTCGATTCTGGTTTACCATCTCCAGAAGTAAATAAAATGTTCCTTTTCGTGGTTTCGTCTTATCAAAAATACTTCTACAAACATACTACAGTGTATACGTACACATGTATGCATACGTATGAAATATTTTTAAAAGCATGAGAGAGCTTTGTTGTGAGAAGATGGGTAATTGGAAAATCGGTTGCACGTCGGGTGTCTATAAATGCCCAACGAAGCTGTCTCTGATTCAGACTTGTGGTTTCAGAGTCAAGCAAACCCGCTGGGCGCAGGGCTTGTCTGAAATGGAAAGCATCGTCAGTTTATTGGGTGTGATAGGTCAATTCTGTTCGTTAATACAAAAAAACCTAACGTTCTCGTCCTAGGCATTGTGCTGCTGATTATCGGGCTCTCGGCCTATCCTCAGGCCGTTAACGAGCTGGGAGGCGGCAACTCCTGGCTGGAATCGTCTCAGCAACGTCCACCAAGTGAAGGCAGCACAACTACTCCTCAACCCACTACTCAGTCACCGCAGTACCTGGCCTGCTTGCAGTCGTGTCCGGCGACCAGCGAGTACAATCCCATCTGTGGCAGCGACAACGTGAACTACTACAATGTCGGGAAATTCGACTGCGCCGTTAGATGTGGGCAGAGTAAGTGATTATGAGTGCTAATCGCACGTGATAAAAAGCTCATGAGTTCTCATGAAACTTATGTAGATGTTCGACGGATACATTTGGGAGCTTGTCGGAATACATAGTACCCCACTGGTCACTGCCCAGTTATAATGAGAATGGATGCTTCTAGAAGTAACCCTAAAAATCCCAGTTTTCAACTTGGTACGAATACTAGAGTCGATCTATCAGAATTGTAAGCAAATAAAAACAGAAAATTTTGCGATTGTATCTCTGGCATGTGAAAGGCCGACCCCGACTCAAGCACAATCTCCGTCTCAGTTTATAAGTAGAGCAGTCGCAATCGCGCCGTTTGTCTGTTTAGTGAGCCGTTTTAACGTAGCCGCTTCATTTCGAAATAATGTCGTGGTTTGGTGTGTGCTACATTTGCAGTAAGTCTGATACGCAGTATCTCTGTACAAATCAAACACCCATCGATGATATGATCTTCTTACAGCACTTGTGGCATTGATCTGTCAGGGCGGGCTGATGGCAGCGCCTGTGGACAACCACAATCCCAAATCGCAGGTGGAGTACATAAATAGCCTACCAATTGGGGGCCCTAACGCATATCCGAATATTGTGCCCATCACTCGTCCCCCTATTGTGACCCACACTGCTCCATCGCCGCCTCTCAACTCGAAGAATTTTGCATTTAATCCGAAAACGCAGACTTGGACACTTATAGCACCTGGTGATACGCAACCAAATGACGAGACGCTTGTTTGGAATCAGGCCAATGACAAATGGCTAACCAGCTCTCGCTAGGCATTCAAGCAAACTGGAGCAATAGGAATCCTAACTATTTATGTTCTTTAATGGTACATACATATATGAAAGTAAATCTGGAAACAGTTCTGTGGACACTCATCCAAACTTAGCGGTAGTAATGGCGACTTTGAAGATGCGTGGCCGTGGGGGTCGACTGAGTCTGGCGCATGCGACAGAGCTCGTCGGCACTGTAGTTTAATTTGCGTGTAGCGCTCTCTGAGAACTCCTCGAATTTCGTCACTAGATCTCCCAGCTGAGCCTTGATTGCTTGCACCTCGAATCGTACGTCGCTCAGGGCATTTGTGTGGTTCTTCAGGTTGACCGTCACCTCTTGCTCCTGTCGAAGCTGTTGCGGAACATTCGTGGCGGACCGCGGACGCAGTAGCTCGTTCAAATGAGAGAGCTGCTGTGACGGCTTATTCTGGTTTTATCAGCCACGTCACTCTGACTCTGGGGGCACTGTTGCTGGCGCTGCAGACTGCGACTGAAGATATTGTAGTTGCTTTCGAACTGACGACGCCGTAGACTCTGATTCCTGTCACGTCTCTCTGCCACCAGTTTGTATATATTAAGCTTGATGTTTTCGGGCAACTGGTTATCACGCGGATCGTTAGGTCGAAAGGCGAATTGCAGCTTGTCGCGAGAGGTGCTCAACAGGGCACTTCGCTTGCAAAGTTGGATCAAATGGGCAGGCGCATTCCTTAATAGTCGCGAAAAGAAGAGACTCTCTAGACGCGATACAAGCTCTGCCTGTCTCACCTGGCGGTCCAGTGAGGCACTGACTTGCAGTCCTTGAATGTCACTGACAGCCAAGCCCACCATCAAGTTGGTTAGAATCACAGTGACCAGCAGGACAAAGGATAGGAAGATGATGTGGGCGGTGACGGGGAACTTTACGGCATAGTCACCGTAGAAAATGTCTTCAAACTCTAGCTCGCCGGACATCATGGTTATGGTCTTCAGAAATGACCATGTTATGTTCTCAAAGGCTGGGTAATCATTAAAGAGCACAGCAAAGCTTAGCCCGAAGGCCACAAAGAGGCAAATGTACGCCAACATAAACTTTCCAAAATTGACAGCCACTGATTTAAGTATATAAGGGGGTTCCTATTATGCGGCTTATAGAACAATTTTAAAGTTATTTACATACCTTTGGTAAACATTTGAACATAAATTCCAAATATGGGAAAGCGACCAACCAACATCATCAGCTCCAGCCAGACCAGAAGGATCACCACTGCGGCCACATGATGCTGCCATATAGGGACCGCCCTCAAGTCACCAGTAATCACGATATCCGGCGACTGGGAATATAAGTGGGAGGTTTCTGGTAAAACGATTAGCTAGGTAATTACCTCCAACGGACACGTACCACACAGAGAAACACTCCAAAGACAATTGACCACTGAAGCCAGTTCTCCCAGTATTTTGCATACCCGTGGAGGCCGTGTGCCATCTGAAACAACTCCTTTCCGAGCAAAATACAATTCAGAATGATTACAAAGTAGCAAATTGTGGAAACATAGCCTGGTGCTATGCAAGTTTCCCCGTCCTTACAAGAGCGCGCAAACACCCCAATCACGTAGAGGGTGAACAGAAGCACGAAGATGGTATGATAGGCCAGGCTCATAAGAAAGAACTTGCGGATGCGGCGCCACTTGAGAAAAAGAAAAGTCTCGCAGAGTGGGTGCATTAAAATGCGTTTTTGCCCGACCTCTATTAGGGCAAGAAGCAGCTCCGTTTCGCCGCGCTCCATCGATCGGCTGGGAACCAAGGGTTGAAAGTCAAGATAAATCTGGCAGTCCACATTTCCAAGTTCATTATCGTAGGCCTTGATCGAGGAGCTAAATTTGTTCATTAGTTTCGGTATTATCTCGGGAGTTCGTCGCACTATGAACGACAGCGCTGAGACGCGTCCATCGGTGCGGGCGGTGACATCGGCTCCGTGCTCTGTTGAAAGAAAAGTGAATCAGTTTGCGCCTTACTATTCTCCCATTTGGCGCCCCATTTCTTTGGGAAGATTATTCAAATTTCACTTGCCAATTAACGCAAAGACACAGTTGCTGTACTCATTAAACGCTGCTGCGTGGAGTGGGGTGAATCCGAAATGATCGGCCTGTAAACACGTGCGGCCATCGTCAGTGATTGGTGTAATCGTGGAAAATTCGTTACCCACCTTATTAACGTCCGCACCCGCGGTCAATAAAGCGTAGCAGCAGTCGAGGCAATCCGACTTCTTCACGATGGCTGCGTGCAGAGCCGTTCTGCCCTCACGGTATGTGGCGTTCACATTCGCGCCGTATGAAATAAGGAGATGCACTGTAGCGATCGACTGCGTGAGACAGGCTATATGCAGTGGCGTTTGTTGGCTGGCATTTCGGCAGTCGACATCTGCTTTGTGTTCCAAGAGGAGTCGAGCGCAGTCCACGTAGTCGCTCTCTGCAGCTGTAATTAAAAAAATGTTTAGTTATCCAATTATATATGTGTCCTAAATTCCTGGGGGGTAACTGGGATATATTCGTTTACCCAAGTGCAAAGCCGTGACTTTTCCTTCATAAAACTGAGAACGAACATCGGCATGGTGGCTGAGGAGTAATTGAACGCACTTGGTGTAACCCAATGCACTGGCCGTATGCAGAGGTGTCTCGGTGTACACCTGAGGGGTATTCGGATCTGCTCCATACTTGAGTAAGATTTCGACGCAGTCCACGGCGTTCCCATCTATGGCATAGTGCAAGGCAGATAGCTTCTCGATGCCGATGTTGATGTTCGCCTTTCGCCGCAGCAGCAGGAGAATGCACTCAACGCTCTTGGAACTGAGGCAAGAACATTTTAATTATACACATGTGGACACACTCAGTGCTTGGAGGTTAGTAGTAGGCGCACAGAGGATGCATTTGAGTGGAAAATATTTTTGTTGTTAGACCAGCCCATGAGACCAGTATTATAAATATTCACACTCGCTACCCGAAACTGACCTGGCAGCACAATGCAGCGGCGTAACCTCCTTTCTAGCATCCCAACGATTTGGATCGGAGCCGCGATCCAGCAGTACCTTGGCAATGGGGGCATTTCCTCGAAAGCAGGCAAAGTGGAGGGGTGTGCGACCCCTGTTGTCGGTGGCATTGGGGTCGGCATTGTAGTGGTTCAGCAGATGCATAATGTTCTCAACACTCCCGTATATTGAAGAGCAAATCAGAGCCAGATTGCAGTCGCTGGAGTCAGGAATGAGTTCTTGGATGCGATGCGATGCGTCAGATTTAGAATGAATAGTAACGGGGGGAAACTTACCCAAAATGCATCCCGTTTTTACCATATCCACGACGTGCTGGCCCTTAGGCATTGAACACAATGTTCGCTCAATTTCTTGCGGGCGCCACACGTTCTGTGTTTGTTGCTGGCGGTCGAAAATCTTTTGCGCCTCTTTGCTGAAGTCCGCATCAAAGTTGGCTTCACTCGAAACGCTACTCTTCTCGAAGAGCAGGCCAGCGTCCTGGTCGGCGACTTGATCGCTCTCCGAGTTCCATTTCATATCATTTTCCTGCCAAAACAAACCATCCGAAAGTTTGAAGCATATGTATATACATATGTATGTATGTATGTATGATAACTTTTATAATGGGAGGAGGCATCACTTACGATTATCGAGAAGCGCACGTTCTCCATTTTTCTCGGCCACTTCTGTCAATTGTTATTTGTTTATACTCTTGCGGCCAATACAATAATAAACGTTCGATTTCGACTGACCGACCGACCAAACAAGAGGGTGGCTGGCTCCAGCTGTCGGCAATGTGGTGTTTTTGCTGCCGCTCCCTGCACGCCTCATGGGGTCATCTATTTATTCTTACGAATGAATAAATCGGCAATTAATCAGAGCACGCAATTATACCCCTGACATCTTTTCTGACCCTTATTGGTAAGATCATGAAGTCCAGCAGGAATATGGTGGCGTAGTTCGATACCTATTCTGTGATGAGCAATTTTGTTTGTTTAAAATATCCAACTGCTCGCTCGCACCACTGGCAATGTGTGCTAATTTTTCACATTCACGGGCGTGCCTTTGGTTTTCGTATGTCAATGGATTTATTCTCTTTTCCGTGACCAGCGCCAGCGAGGTGCGAAAGTGTAGTGAACGTTCCTTTCGAGACTTCAATTGCGATGCTATCCAGATCGCATCTTATCGTGCATATATATATATATATGTGTATGTATATCTGTAAGTGAATCTTTGATGACATTGAGATATTTATGCACAGATTGCAGCCAACTAGCATATTTTTAAATAAAAGTTTTACTTGAGTCGAGATCATGAGTACGCGCCAAGATTTCTTAAAACGGTTGTTGTCCAAACTATACTATCGCCAAAAAGTTGATGCGGCCCTGCCCAGGTATGTTTTTTCGATACTTTATAAAATGCAACCCTTAAATTCGATGTCTGAATTGCTTGGAAATATTGGGGTGCAAATTTTAAAACTAATTCACCAACTTAACCATAAAACACGGGCAATCAGCTTCAAATCCACGCATTTTACCTGGAAAAGGGCTGCTTTCAAGTTTTTTTTAACCCTCCACGTCAAGGGCACTGCTGAAAAATAGAGTCTCTGGCAGGTACTACATGTGCTGACGTCGCGTAGCAATACGTTTCCCTGCTGCGAGCAAAACTATAAAAAGGTCTCGGGTTGGCTCGTTCGTTACAGTTATCTGGTGTTCGTTGCAGCGATTCCTCATAAAAATTGTGTACGTGAATCTAGGCAGCAGTAAAGGTGTGTGTGTGTGTATACCAAATACATTTTCTTTCATTACTTGAATATACAAATTAAAAAAAAAATAAAACATTAAAATGGTTGCATACTACGACGAATGCGACGCTGCAGAAAATCCCAAAACATTAACTGATTGGGTGCGCAACTTTCGTTTAAAACGCGTTCAAATGCGTCGCAAATTAAGAGGTGCTGGCAGCGACCTGCGCGTAAACGCCATTTTGTCGACGGCCCTACTCCACGCTGAGCACGAGCTGCGTAGAAAGCAACAGGAAAGATTTAGCCGATGGTTAGATATCCAAACAAAGTTTGTTCCACATGGTAAAACCCATTGTGGTAGTGACGCTGAAGCCGAAGCCAATGCAAAAATAGTGGCTAAAGCAGAAGAGTGCGAACGGCGTGAAATCGAAAACAATTTGTGGAGGAGTGAGCTAAGTGGCCTCGACACTTTTATGCGTAGCCTAAGTAGCACCAACAACAACGCCAGCAACAACGGAACCCGCAGCAGCAGCTACAGGAACAACAACAACCACCAACACAACTGTGCTGCCATTGCAGTCAGAAGTTAGAAAGAGACAAATATATGGCAGTCATATTTGTGTGTATACATATGTACATGCATGCAATGGAAGAAAAGAACGGCACGGTGTTCGAGATTCATCTGTCGAAATATTTTTTTCTATGTCGCTTTAAAGTTTAAACTTATTTGTTCATTTGTTAAATTAGTTTTATTACGACAACCCAATTTCTCATTTGCAGTCGCAATCATGTGCAAGGCTGTTATAGATTGTAATGAAATAATGAAGGATTGGAAGAGTGTGAGAAGACGATGAGCAAACGGCCTTCAATTCACTGAAATGGTGTGAGTCATTGGCGCTGCTTCAATGAAATCCATGCTGAACGCCACCAGAAAGAGGCTTTGGTTCAGGATTCACACTCGGTTTGTAAATCAGTATACTATTACCACCTATTTAAGTTATGTATGTAGATCCATACTTTCTAATGAAACTGAGAGGCGTGAACATTATACACGCGTTGATAGGCGACACTAAACGAACGACATGAAATTTCAACAGACAAAGAAACTCGGGCTACACACACGCACACAAACGTGTTTGTGTGAATTTTCTGTACACCATTTTGAGGAATGAAATCTTTTGTCCGATTGTTGTTTTGTATAATTGTCAGCAACGTCATCAAGATAGAAACGTGAAAAAGATATAGCTGATTCATATTGAATCTGTGGCGAAAAAAAAAAGTTAGGCACAACGTTATGATTCTGCAGCCACGTGAAACAACAACTTAAATAAATGAATGTACATACATATACATAGTAAGCATACAGAACTGATATTTGATAAATTTTAAAATAAAACTATTGTATTACAAATCAATCAATTTTAAAATCAATGTTGCCTTTATTATTCACTCAAATTTGTTGATAAGCAACCCCCTTTCCTCTGTCCTGTTTTTCAT
The DNA here is from genome assembly GCF_008121235.1 of Drosophila subobscura. NCBI lineage: Eukaryota > Metazoa > Arthropoda > Insecta > Diptera > Drosophilidae > Drosophila > Drosophila subobscura. The sequence goes on from NC_048532.1 coordinate 23,702,792, forward strand.
AAACAACTGTCTATAATCGATTTTGTCTTCCAGTTTCCTGCTCCTCGAAACGTTAATGGCAACGATGAGGAGGAATGGAATACTTGAACAAGCAACAACGTCAACAGCCTGAAGTTGAAACCAAAACCGAATTGAAATGTCATAAAGTGGCTTAAAAAGAAGTTACGTCGATCATCTGTTCGACGATGGTTTGTTATTGAGTTACTGAGTGAGTCTTCACGTCTGTCCGTGTCTTCCCCAACCTCAACGCTTGGCAGCGAGTTCCGTAAAACAGCCGATGGCCGACTCTACACAGATCGCAGGAGCAGCGAGCAGCAGCAGCAACCACCACCGAGTCTCCCCAGCATGACATGAAAATGCCAATGCCAAAGGCAGCCGACAAAGAACAATGGGGACAAGGCGGAATTGCGAGCGGCAGCAGCTCTAGCTCATCAGCTTACGTGTGTTTGAAGCTCGTGCCATTGTCAGTGCTGCCATCACCGGCTACCACAACATTTCTACATAGAACGCTTCGCAGTCGCTGACCATCACCCACCCATTCACACAGATACACGGTATTTGGTATATCAGCTGCGAACGAAAAATATTGCTTTTTGAACAGATTTACAGCGAAACAATACCAAGGAGTAGCCGCAATCATCAAGAAACTAAACTCCCAAGTCATCAAAACGTCTTCAAACCCTGCAATGCAAAGGAACTACTCATTTCAGCCAACATCCTCATCTTCGGATCTTGAGGGACTTCAGTTGAATTCTTGCATGTAAGCCGTATGGGATTTTTCTTGTGATTAACACTTGAATTGCAGCCATCATTAGCCAAGCGGTCTCCCATATTGACATTCTTAGTGTACGCTGTGGTATGCTGCGTGCTCACTCAACTCGTCCTGTTTCAATTGAGGAGCTTACGTAATCTCTTAGGAATGTGAAAATCGTTGGATCTCTGCTCTTTTACCCATGATTTTACAAATAAGATGTTGAACCTAGCCTGCCGTACTCCATACTCTTCACTTTCCTAACCATTGGGCTATTGTAAGACCGATTTTAATATTTGTAGCGATGCATCACAGTCGAACTGTTCCTGTGAGTGTCTGGTGCCAGAAAAGTTTCCTCTCCATTCGCGCTCAAAATTTTGGATATCTTTAACAGGAGAGCGGCTGCCATCCAGCTAAGATATCGTATTTTTTATACAAACTCATATGTTACTCAGCTTGTAGTCTGGTATCAAGCATTACCTTTCGTTTACTTTTCCAGCAATGTGACGCAGTTGAGCGGTACCTGCGTGCATGTGCATAGAGCGTGTGGAGACGAGAGTGCGACAATTTAAATTGCTTTCTTGAATGTGTCAAAAGCCTACAACAAGTCCCCGGCAGCAACAGTCATTGGGATTAATAACAAAGTGATTGGTCTTTGAGCAAAACTCGAACAAAATGCTTCTTTTGTTTCAAATTCTCTTTTAGCACATATGAATGTAGCTTTTTTGAGCCAGAGCCTACAGCTTAACTTGCAACTGGGATACTTGCAACTTGATAGCTGGGAAAACGGATCACCTTCGAAAACGACGAAATGACACTTCTGAGATTGGTATGGGCACACATGTTTTCGGATATTTTGTTCTTCTTGTAGATATGTATAGACACATAATCCTATACCGAATCTTTCTGAAATCTAAGCAATCGTCGTATGGACGGACAGGAGTCATTTCGCCATCGCGTATCCGATGTGGTGGAAGATCCAGACACGGGACAGTTACAAAAGCTAAGACATTGCAATAGAAATCATTTCTTTAATATTTTGTAGAAATGTGCCGCAGTTGAACAGTGCCTGCGCATATTGGTGGACTGTCAAAAAATGACAAGCTGCAAGGAAATTTCGCTCAAGTCTTCGATGGGTAGTCCGCCCAGCACATGTAAATTATATTAAGTGTGTGGAACAAAATCTTTCTTTATTTTTGTAGAGTTGTGGTTGCAATAGGCCGTGCTTGTCATGTCTAAAACTCATATACAAAAAGCATAGCCTCGGAATTACTACCGTAAACAAGAGGGATTAATCGACAGCTTCAGGCAGAACCATGTGTATACTGTCTTTTGTCATAGTAGCGGATCGTTGGGACCAGGAAAATATGCGTTTTTACTAAAGTTTTCCTTTCTCACTGAAAATTGGTTCATTTTAATGTATTCATTACAGTGCTTGTAACAATCTAAAATATCCAGTCGGCAAATTGAGCTTGGGATGATCCGACCACACAGCCAAACTTACACGTGCACTTTCACCTGTTTTTAATACCTACCCGTGTACATGAAGCAAAATTTCTTGAGGCAATGGGAATCAAATGCCAACTTGAAAGCAATAACACCAACACTCAATCGACCGAAATCCACATCTATACAACACGTCGACTTGGCATTGAATTGAAGAATCTCCCTATCAACTCGAACAGCAAGGTCAGGTCTGTTACAATGTCTGTGGCAATGATGGAGTGCTTTATAGAAGCAGCTGTTTGTCTCCTTGTTTGTCTGGTTGCCTGTCTTGGCACATAGGACCCTCTACAGAGTGAGAAATTTGAGCGGTTTTTAATTACCTTTGCACTTCTTGCAGCGATGTTTCACAGTTGAATGTGCCTGTGGGCATCGACTAGGTAGGAACGAACGAAAGTCAACTTCTTTGGAGTGGACAAGCTAGCGAGCAACCAATCAGTTACCAGTTACTCTACACACCGCTCTTAACAAGTCTTGAGTCTGCGGCTGTTGTTTTGTTGCTGCAAATCGTTAAAGGGAATCAAGAACGATGCATCAAGTCCATCCATTTAGACTTCTACCAATCAATCATGCGACCGCCACATCGACAACTGCCTACAATCGCTAATGCTATGCACCAAACGAGCAGAATACATCGAGAGAACATCGAGTATAGCAACAAAACGCAAGCAAGCTAACGAGACTGTCGGGCGCCTATTTTAAAATTAGATGTAAACTTAACGTTTCTACATTACAGGCAAGTTGTCTGCCCGAAATGGGTCGCTTGTGTCTTTTACGAGGGTGCAGAGCTTCGTAGCCCATAACCTGTCGCCGAAAGAATCAATCAACGCTCGGACGAGACTAGGCCAAGTTCAAGATAGCCAATTGCCGCCTGTCGCTGTCCAAAGCATGGGCGTCAAGAGCGACCTGGAGACAGTCCTGCGAGCGATGTGCTAGCCTAAGCACGTAATGCAATTGGCACCGCACAGAGATGTGCGTTCGGTCCACGCTAAAGGGAAACAAATGCGTTTGGACCGAGAGCCGCTACACCGCACCATCACCAGCATTCGCTGAAGAAGTGAGCTGATGTGTTGTCGTTGTTACAGGGCTGCTGCCTGCAAGTACGCTACGGGCATCCTAGCGTCGTCGTCGCTAATTAATCGTCACTTTCAGCGTTGTGTTTGAATAACATCCGGACAGATCAGCAGCCAACGACGTGTAGCCAGTCGTTTATCGCAAACGGGAACCAATTGCGATTAGTGTTCAAGCATCCGAAACGGAAGAAATGCAGCAGCCACAATTCAAGACAGTCAAAATCGATTAGCAACTTACAGATCATAGGAGAAGTTGATGAAACCACTTGCCAACGGGTTGTCGCTTCATTTGTCCTTTCCTCCCGTAGGTAGTCCAGAATAAGAGGTACCCATATTCATCGCAAAAGGGAATCAAATGCGATTAGTGTTCGAAGACCGAGCTAGCCAGCCTATTGAAATGCTACGCTCTACCAGTTGAGTCCTTAACTCCTGGCCCGCCGATCCAACATACCGCAAAAGGGAAACAAATGCGAGATGGTACCACAGTCGAGCTCCCCGTTGAGCTCCTGGTAAAACTCTTCATTTCTTCAGCACAGCAATCGTAAAGGGAATCCAATGCGATGTACAGCGACAGCGGCAGGCAGGGTCCCAAATCCCTAAAGGTATAATAGTAGTGTTATTGGTCTATGTACACTTTCCAGGAACGGCAAATACCCCCATTTGAGTCAGAAATATTGTTCCACCAGGTCCAGATCCATGGCTGTGGCCTGGCCCACTAACATATATTGCCGCGCCTTCCTGCACACTCGTCACTTTGGTCTCAAAGGGAATCCAAGAGACACGCGCCCGCGGTACAGGCAACTTAAACACGCTCTTCCTTTGTTTTAGTTTCCTTCAAAGTTCTCATTACAGCTACTCGTGATACTCATTGCATTTGTAATGAAATTGTTAGCTATCATATTATGTTGTCTTTAAATACCTTGCGTAGATAATGTTAATGTTTGTTGCTTTAAAATTTTATTTAAATGTAAGATATGTTGTATTTTGACATGTAAATTGAAAAGCCAAAGCAGACTTCCCCTGAAGAGTGCATCCGGACATCCTTCAAAAGGCTTCGGGAGCTGTCCATGTTACACCTAGACGTACCAGTTGTTGCCGCAGAGATCATATCCACGACCACGACTTTTAGAGCGAGATCCATGACAGTGAGGAGTGGGATCAGCATACAGAGGACATACATTTTCGAAATTTTGATACATTCGACCTTCTACTAACTTCGAGGCATATTCATTGGGCTCTTTGAATCATCTAATCGCATCCTATGAGCTCTCAAAAGAAGGCTGGGAGTACACGCTATTGATAATTTTCGCTACGAGAACCGGCTGAGATATTTCTGGGAGCCCCCTGCTGTTCAATTCGACATCGCCAATAGCTTCTGCGATCGCTTTCGGGAGCAGCATAGCAACTGGTCCGAGATCTGAGATGCTGGCCAAATATCGTTATTCTGACCACTTCCATCGATCTGCACAAGTTATTTCGTTGTTCGTACCACTGGCTTGTTGACACTGCTTTGAAACTGATGTCAAGCTTAAACCGTTTTCCAACATTTGCCTTTTCTTCGCACTGCTGCAGTTGGACACGGTGATCGTCATTACCATTACCGTTTGCTGTAGCATTCAATTATCGTTTCGCTACTAGTAGCTTAACTAATGACTTTGACGCTCAACTTTGCTTGTGGAGGAGATTAGGAGATTTTTCGCGGATTGCAAGTTAAATAAATTTTGGATATTGACTGCAGCGTGGGATTCAATATGATTGTGAAATTATTTTTCGACGGCGGCGATGGATGCAAGCTTCAGGACTGCGGCGTGGGATAACAATTTAGCTACGTGGGACTAATAGGGAATTTAGGCAAGGTCGTTAGGGAACTGTTTTTTCGATCGTGAAAAGTTGAAGCAACTGGGAACACATTTTGACGGCGGCGTGGGAACCAGCAAGCACTTATACAGATGACTTCAGCGGCGTGGGAGCTGGTCAGTTTATGACTGCGGCGTGGGAAAGGATGGCGGATTGACTGCGGCGTGGGAACTGAGGGCGGATTGACAGCGGCGTGGGAACTGAGGGCGGATTGACGGCGGCGGGGGATGCGGTTGCTGACGGCGGCGGGGGAGAACTTGACTGTGGTGTGGAATATCTGGACTGCTGCGCGGGAGAATCTGACGGCGGCGGGGGATCCTCTTCGGATTAGAATCATCGGTGGTTTTCCAAAAATATTGGCACAACGTAAACTTAGCAAATCACAATATACTTTTTTTGATGGTTCAAAGCTGATATACTTGATGATGCCGTGATCACCGTCCCAAAAAAAAAAACCCACACCCCTGACTAAGCTTTTTATGGAAATTTCATCATTTCTACACACACATTTTATTTTACACTTCTGGAATACCGGAAAGCAACCAACATTCATATTTATACCGATGGTCCAATTAATTCAACGCTGCAACGAGAGTGGCGAAATAAATTGTTTTTTGAAAAAAATAGAAATAATAGTGGCCTTATTAGTTTCAAAAGGGGATCGGCTTGGTTTAATAAACCAGATTAGCGAATGGACTAGAGGTGTTTGGCTTGCCTCCTCGTGCTATTGGTAGACTCGTGAAATTGCCAGATGAGGCGACAGAAGCCAAAGAGCTATTATGGTAGCTCCCTACGTGATGCCAGCCGGATGATGAGTTACCGACATGTGTATTATTGTCCGCTATAAAAATGCTGGATGGGGATCCTTCCCATATAGATGAAGTCGGAACATGTCTCGGAACTTCGCTCGACTGAAGCCCCGTTGGATGATGTAAAGGTGCCGAACTATAGTAGGTCTTATGGGTGTACAACCATGTTTGATTGTGAACAGGAGCCTGGGAGGACTTTCCCAAGTCATGCTGAAAATTTTGTGATGTCCACGTTTGGTTTACTATGCGAGCGGGTAGTGTAATATTTTTTGGAAACGATGCACTCGATGTATAATTCAATCTACTATCTTGGCCAAAAAATGTGTGATTCGATCCCGCATGGTGCGAATGAGCTGGCGTAATGCGAGTCATGTTTGATCTTTGATGTTTTTGCGTGAGGACTCGAGCTAGAACCATGCCTTGAAGTTGGACGTGGCCAAGTACCAAAGCTGAGTTAGAAGAGGATGTTAAATATAAATAAATAAATATAAAATAAAAAACCTCAAACGTAAGCATTTTCGTACCAAAGGTCAATGCGAATTGATAAGATGCTGGCATCCTCATGTGTGCTCGCTGAGAAAATTAGAATCGAACTGTCTGGTGCTAGTGCTTTCAGTGCTTTTATAGCCGATTAAATAATGTACATATACTTTGCGCAACCCCAGGTTATCAGCTTGTGTACATACAAGTTTGTGTATTCATAAAAACATTACATTTTGACTCTTTCATAGTCATTAAAATCGAAATTTTTTATCACCTACAAATCTGTGTTTTCTTCAATCTTTGGATAGTAGCATAAGATACATATGCATGTATTATTGAAATTTAGGGACGGGGCGGTAAGGATTCCAACTACACCCCTAAGAATGGGGCGTGGTTTATGGTGGCAGTCGGTTGGGAGCGTACGAGGGTGAGTATACTGCCGAGATCCCTGCGAGGCCTTGCTTCACGAATACCTCCCGGCACGGAACTGAATTTATTTTACTTACTATGGCAGCAGGAGCCTGATGATTTTTTGATTACATAAAGTAATCAAGTACAGAAAAATGCGGAATTTATTATTAGGAATAAGCATCTATTTTTACAACTTAGCATAAGGTGTTTAATTCTACGGTATGTCAATCATCACTATATAAAGACAAATGCATGTATTATTTATTTACAATTGAATTCTTTGTACAAGGTGATATTACTGAGGTGTTTTCTGCAAATTATTCAGATTTCTTAACTTATTATGACCTCAATTATAATATTTATTTACATTACACGGATCTGCATTTATATTTCTTACAATTGTTATTTGAGCTTACATAATAAATAGTATTTACATATTTGAATTTTAGTTGAAGGTGACATTGTTATATAATGAAAAATTTAAATTATAACAAACGGACCTTTTAATTAAATAAATGAAATTAACAATATTTATGCTTGCAAAATTGGATACTTCTTTTATATTAAAACTCTTTTAACTTAAGGTTTAATAGCTTAGTTAATGCTTTTACTAATTACGTTGACCAAACACACTTTCGCGAAAGCTTTTAAGTTTTTTGCACAAAGTACGATTCCAGTGCTTCAGCACATTTGTAAAAGGACGATTCTTTTGGGTTGTAGTAGCGGCAGTTGTCAAACATTTTTGTCATATCGCCAATGAAGTCGGCGAGTTTGGTGTACGCTTTTGATTCGAGTTTGGTTTCCATCCGTTTGAGATCTTCGTGGAATAGTATTGTGGTAGTGTTGTCACATAAGTAATTTATTCAACTCACCCATTGGTTCTTTAATGACTATGTAATAGTCGGGCGCTTCGTCCGGATCAACCGGCTCCATAAACGGCCAAGCACTTTTGTGCGACTAAATAGTTGGTGTTGTATAACAATTAAATTCACATACTTAAAATATTAGTCATTTTATTACCTGTATTTGCTTAATTAACTCCTTTAGCTCGTTAGTTTCACCGGACGAAAGGATTTTCATATTGGATGCGTTCGCATCTGTCTTTCGCTGACACTCAGGGCATACGTACTCATCTATAAACTCAGCTTCACTCTGTAGTATTCCGACACAACGGCCATGGAACCAACCCTGACATTTATCGCAGCAAATATAAAATTGTGAATCATCGTATGGTTGGCGACAACTGCAAAAAAGTTCTTCAGTTTCCCGTGCTTTCTGGCACTCAACGCAAATGAATTCAGAAAGTTTTTTAGAAGCTTCCTCAGTGATGTTAACACAATCACCATGAAACCAATTGCTGCACAGGTCACAGCCTACATAAAACCTAGGTGTACAAAAAATACAAAAATTAAATAAAAATTAAAATTTGGAAATAATTTAAGCATACTTTGTATCGTCATAAGGTGTACGACAAATGCAATACAACTTTTCTTGTTTCCTTGTTAACTTCTTAGGCCTTCCGACGACATGTCTGCTATTGTCTGCAAGAGATTCTTCTCTTAGATTTCGACTGGTGCTAACTTTAACACATCTGAAAAAATAACAAATTAGATATGATTGCGGCATTTTTTTCACACTTACCGCATTTGTTCAATATTTTGCTCCTCGCGACGATCAGAAAATACGGGTTCTCTTTCATTTTCACTATGCTCTTCTAGTGAGACGACACTAAAAGATCGCACATGTCTTTGAACTTTTGTCTGTACTTCTTCCCGTATTTCATTTTGTAAATTCCGTTCTAATAATGATCGTTTACGAAGGATACTTTTTTTAAGCAATTCTTTGTGCCTTTCTAACTTGGATTGTTTCTGTTCACTGATGTCTACTATATATTCTTTCTGATTGCGACTTTTTTTGAGAATTCTATTAAATTGGCTGCTTGTTGTCATAGCATTTGGTCGTTTTGTAGAAGTTCTAGTTTTCCAATCAAGATCATCGTTATTTTGTTGAAGCTCCAACATGCTTCGTCGATTGGAAGTAAATGTGTCCTCTTTAACACTTCCTCTAGGCGACAAATCCCCATCATCCAAACTTTGTATATTTTGTTGTTCCTGTTGCTTGCGCATGTTAACCAACTTTTCTTCTAGTTCTGGACTTAGATTACCTTGCTTTAGTGCGTTTGTAATGGCTGAAAGAAAATTTATAAAGGACCGAAATTTATTTAATATTGATGGAATACTTACACTCTTGTATATAACCACTAGTGATTACAAAGTTTTCACTTTGATTTTCCTCTACGCCTTTTTCCACAGTTGTGTTGTTAATATGGATTGATTTTTCGTCGTGCTCTATGCCCTCTATCAGCGCAGAGACTCCAATAGATTGAGTGTTAATTTTAATATTAGATTTATCAGTTTGGTCACAAATAGTGTGCTCCAACTCATTTCCAGTGTCTACCGCTTTGTTAATAATGATTGGCCCGATGGTGTCATTGTCGATGTTGGGCTGTAACGAACATCGTGTAAGATCTTCATTTTGATATATTTTCAAGAAATTCTGTTCATTATTTTCTTGATCTTCAACTATAACTAGATTTTTAATGTTTAATTGATTTTCTTGCTGAATCGGCGCACAACTACTGTTGGTGTGGCTGTGAGAATCAGTACGCATTTTGCTACCTTGAGTTTCTTCATGGTGGGAAGTGATTGCCCTTTCTTGCTGTGGACTGCAGACGACGATAATTTCATCGTCATCATCATCTTGAGATATTATGTTTGTATTCAATGAGCCAACTCTTAATACGCCTCCACCAACCTAATTGTTACCAAAATTCAAGGTAATTATTCAATATAACAATCAAAAATCTTGTTTATAGCTTACTTAAGAATTATTAATTTTCTAGAATGTGTTGACAGACACCTACCTGTCTTTAATCAGAGATCAGTTGTAGTACTTATTCCAGGCAACCTTTTAATGTTTGTTATTAAAGTTGAGTTGTTGTTGTGGTTGGCGAAGAGATTAACACGATGTTAGGAGTTGTAGTTGTTGACACGCGACATTAAGGCATGGTTATAAAGGTTTTAAGCAGTGGAAGCATGATTTTTATTTTGAGGGTATTGAAATTTTGTTTTATTACAAAGACAGGAGGATAGTATTTAAGCTTGGTTTGGTTTGGTTTAAAATTATAATGAAAATTGTGGCAAAGGTCTAATTTGCTATGTTTACGGTGGATATGGCAGTTAGTATTGTAGGGTATACATTTTCACGTGTTAATGTTTTTGCTTGGACAAGTGTAAAATTTCGTTTCGATTTAGATGAGATGATTATAAATATGGTTAAGCCTTTGTGTTCATTTCGAAGGATATCATAAGAATACTAGCTCAATCGTGACGATAGCTCCTTCGCTTATAAGGAATGGTCGTCTTTTTAATTGCCATTTTTTTTATTTTAGAAGACGAATCGTGCCTCTGATTACAAATATTTTAAATGTCAGCCAACTAAAACTCTGTGTATAGGGTTAATCTCTTCAGCAATTTGTATACTGATTGTATTTTAATTTGAATGGAATTTTAATTTGGCCATTGAAATAATGATGTCGAATAATTTGTTGCGATCCTTAATTTTTGTACTCAAATTCAACTGATTTCTGATTAATATTCATATTCTGTTAAATTTCTGTTGTTGCTTTTCTTACATTGAGTTACAGGTTTTGTTTAACAAGTTGATGCCTTCATATACTCGTAAATACATGAAGCATGCGCTTTTTGTCAACACAAAGGCCAATTTGCAAATAATCATCCAACTAATTCAGAAACAAAAATTCACAAATGTTTCAACTTTTATGTGTTACGAGGACAAGGATATTAGGGAATTTCGTATCTATTAATACGCGCTTATAGTATTACATTCGTAAAAATGAAGTACACCTGGCCCCTGGTGCGAGGGTCGAAAATATTAAAAGCAAGAAAGTGTACATTGGATCCAATTAAAAAAATGGATGAATGTTAATTTCAATCTTTATGAAATTGAGCTTAATACAAAATGTATACACAATTCGATGCCTATGTTAATTCAGAAATCGTAAAAAAAAATTGAAAAAATTGACCTAGCTGTTGCAATGATGAATGCTGCAACAATTGAATCGTAGGAAACCCGTCACTGGATTGGCAACATTTGAAACTCAATATTATAGTTTATAAGTATTTTAATAGCATGCTCAAATACTATTGAAATTTTAAAGTTAGCAGCTCTCTCTTTCTTGCTTTCAATAGAAGGGATTTTTTTAATAGGGCATTTCATAGTTATAGATTGAACGTGTCAAAAATGTATGTAAATTCTTGTATTCTGAATAAATACCAGAAAAAGGGATAAGCTCACAAAAGGCATTTTACTAAAATTATTTGTACGAAAAAAACATATCTGGTCACAATCATTTTGGTTTGCATAATAGGTTTTATTGCAAAAAGCGCTTTACATTTTACAAGTAATATATGTTGTATTTTTAGAAACCAAATGTCTCCAGGCAAGAAAATCTAATCGCAGTTGCGTTGTGTCTAATACTTTTGCCATGGTGTAAAACATTAGGTGACAGTCTGAATATTTTCTCACTAACTTTGTTGTGTGTGCTTTCTCATTTGACGCTACTTGCTACTAGCTAATAGTTTGCTTAAAACTAATAACGTATTCACATTTATTAAACTAAATACATGTTCAAGATTCTTAAGTAAATCAAATAAATAAGTCAAATATAATGGTACTAAATAATATAAAATAGTTCTGTATATCAAGTTTCATTTCTGGATAATTGTTGACGAATAACTTATGTTGCAAAATTAAGCCTTTGTAGATATTTTAAAGAAAGTCTTTGTTGCTGTACTTAGTAAAGTACAAAGCAGATAAATGACTTATAATGTTAAATGCTTAGGAATGTATACACATTAAGAAACGAAAGTTCAAAAAAATATTGGCCAACGCTCAAAGATTAATAAAAACAAACAAACAAATTATAATTTTTGAACAAAAACGTATAAAAAATGCAAGGAAAGCAGCAACATGCCTGTCTGGTTTTGAACAAAATAAAAAATAACTTAAATATTATTTAGAAAAGCCGTTCAACTGGCGCTGTTTAATAAGGCAGCATATGTACCCTTTAAAGTCCTGCTCTATTGTTTTCTTCCCATTTTTGAATTATATTTGTAATTAGAAACTACTCACTTGTTGATGTGTAGTCGACTGGTGTACTGGGGTAAGTGGAGGTGGTTGTGATTGAGCTGTTGTCTCCGGCTGCACGGCCAAGTATATTTTTGTTGGGCCTAGGACTCCTAGTTTGCCATTAGATTCTTGGGCTGAAAACCATGTTAACAGTTTATGTGTGGTTTGCGAATATGTATAGATAAATGTTACTGACCTTTCATAAGCTGTTGCTTAACCTGGGTTTGGACCAGCTGTAGTTGTTGAGCCGTGAAATCGTTACCTACTAAGCCTTGCAACACAATACGTGGTCCGTGCTCCGTTTGCAATACTTGTGCTGTAACGCATTTGATAACTGTGCCAGGCGGCTGGTTTTGAAGAAGACTTTCTTCAACACTCATGGGTTGCTGTTGTGTCTGCCCTGGTTGGACAGTTGAAGGCGCTACATTCTGTTGGGGTATTGAAGAAGCAGCAGTATCATAGCTACACTGTTGTGCAATTTGCTGTTGCTGAACTATAACTTGTTGTGGGCTGTGGGATGTTAGAGATTGCTGCTGTGAATGTTTGACTGGTGTGCTCTGCGGACTTTCTTGGGGCACTGCTGGTGCAGTATTGTTGGTAACGATGTGGGCGTTACCATCCCCTTGGTGTTTAATATGTGCAACTATTTGCGCCTGATTATTTCCCAAAGGCTTGACGATTACTTGTTGTCCATTGACAGTAGCTACTTGCAACTTTCCCTGTGCCAGCTGTTGAGCCAGAGTCGAATTGGGCACGAGCACTTGCTGGGTAGCAGTTTCATTGGCCTCATTGTTGGTGTTGATTGGGACTTTTTCTTCCACTGTTTGTTGGGTTTGTTGATGTACTACAAGCTGTTTAACTAATTTAGTTTGTGTGGTAGGCGATTGAACAACTTGATTCGATTGAACAACATATTGTTGCTGCGGCTGCACAATATGCTGTTGTTGTTGTTGCTGCTGTTGGGTTTGAATTTGTTGCTGGACCATTTGCAATGCTTGACTTTGCGGTACATTTCGCTGAGTAACAATAGTCTGACCGGGGCTCAGTATGATGCGTTGCCCCCCTATCACTATCTGTTGTTGGACATTACTTGTGTTAACTATTTGTTGGATTACTTTTTGTGTTGGTTGACTGCCCACCTGGTTGATCGCCATTTGCTGAGATTGTTGCTGTGGTGCCTGTTGAATTTGCTGTGGAAGGGCTTGAGTTTGTACAACTTGCTGCTGTTGCACTGCGGATGTGCCTGACTGTGCAGAAGCAGATATGATAACTTTTTGTCCTTGAGCGTTTTGACCAACTACCAACTTAGAACCAGGCTGTACAAATACTTGTTGCATATTTTGTCCAGGGGAACTTGAGTTGACGACAACTTTTGACACAATTTTCTGTACTGGTGGCGATGATGTTGCTGCTGATGCTTGTTGCTGTTGAGCCAATAGCATCTTGTTTTTGATTTGCGCGAGAGGTAAGGCAACCCTCTGTGAAGCTATTGTTTGCGCCCCGGTAGGTTTTGCGACTTGCTTTACGGACATTTGTTTAATTACCGGAGCTGCTGATGCTACAGCAGCAGAAGACGTTGACGTCACAGCTGTGGATGATGGTGTAGGTAGAGATTTTATGGGTAATACCTTGCCTTTGCTTCCTATAATTATGAATGCGATTTAGTTCATTTCCTAAAATCCTTAAATTGTATTTAAATGAACTCACCTAGAGTTGCTGAATTTGATGAAGTTGTCAATACGTGTAATTTTCCATCCGGCATTTGTACTAGTTGCTGTCCAGGATTTAAGCCCCTTACACTTACTTTACCATCCGGTCCACGTATGATTTGTACCTTATGTGGGGTGGGTGCAGATTGAGTGGATTGTGTGGTAGATGTGTTTTGCACTGTTTGCGAAGCTGCTGCTGACGAGGAGGTCACTGGTGCAGCTCGGGCTACTTGTGTGACTGCCTGCTGAATGATTCGTGTAGTGCCATCTGCATTTTTAACAATTACTCGTCTACTGCCAATAATCTGGCCTTTAACTGTAAACAGTAAAATTCGATCAAGTTTCTTGTGTGTACATACATACATATGTATAGTTTCGAGCCAATGACTTACCTGGAGTTCCGGATCGAGCGAGCTCGCCTGTGCCGATGACTTTCCGTTGTTGATGCGCGGCTCTTTGTAGCTTTAATTGTTGTTCCATTTTTTCTTTAACATCTTCGTTTGGCTTTGGGGCCAGCTGAACACGACCAGCACCACCTGGATTTCCATTAGTAGAGGTACTTGGACTGTTGCCACCGCTTGACTCTAGTTGCCGCGATGCCACAGACCGAGTCACTGTTGACAGGCGGGCCTTTTCTTGTTTTTCACCAATAAATTTAATTTCCCATAATTCAAGTTTATCTTCATCGACCCATTCCTCGCTTATTTGTGGTTCGGTTGGCTGTGGAGACTCAGCACGTTTTCGTTTTCGTAATCCAGAGCGTATTGATGTGACCTCTGGACGAGTGGACAAACAAACAAAAATATAAAAATACACATGTACATATAAGCAAACAAAATTATATGAGTTTTACTAACCTCTGATGGTCTTTGGCATCTCAAGTGGAATGACAACTTTACGCCGCAAATAGCTTGTTTTTTCGCCATAACGACCAGCATGACGAAGTTTCAACAATTCTAGAGTGACAATTTCAGTTTCCGATGTCACCTGATGTTTGCCATCGGTCGACGGCGGCTTGGCTATCATGTCGTCCCACCGAAGACAGGACCACAGTATTCGTAGTTGAAGGGCAATGCAGGATAGCGTTGTGGCATTACACGTGCGATAAGACCAACACGTTCTGAAAAGGGGACGCGAGCACTGGTATTGCCAAATAGTGTTATTTTTGGCACCGTGGTGGAAACCATTTGTGGCTGACCTTCCCCCAAGTCGCGCCAGTTTCCGCAGTTCGTAGCGCGGTAATACCAATAAACTGCGCTTCTTTTTGTGCGTAAGGAAATTTGAAATAAGAGGGTATCTTGCATACGTGGCCTTTTTCAAAATTGTAGTTTTATCCTCACTTTTAACAGCTTGGTCATATAGCTTGGACCAATCATTGATAAGATAAACACGACCGCGCGGTGAAGTAGTACTATAGACACGCTCCTTTCCGTTCTCAAAATACTCTCGCTCATATTTAGTACAACAGTCACGCTTAACCGGACGAGAACTGATACGGAATCGGCGATTTTGTTTGAGAGGTATATCTTTGTCCAGCGTGTGATCCAATACATCCTTGGTTCCTACATAGGCCTTTTTAGATTTTTGGAAACGTTTTCGACGTGATCCGGGTCTCATGTCTATGTCCTCAGCGCTGGCATCTAAACACGAGGTATTTATCGCCGTAACTATAGAATCTTCGGTACTCTCGATTTCAACATTGCTGCAAACGTCCATACTTTCAATAAAATCCATTTTGTCCGAGTCTTGCGTGCTAGAATCAGCTGTTGTGTTGCTTCCTGGGAGCAGATCCTCTTCTTTTTTAACTGTGGCACTATTAGGAAAATCCGTCTCAATCAGCAAGCAATCGCTTAAGAGCGCGTCAGTAAAAGCCACAGAATGCGCTCGAGCTTGCTCCCAATCTTGAAGCAGGTCAAGTGGTGCTTCTGTTTCCGCTGATTTAGTATCATCCGATTCATCGACTGAAAGCTGATTTGTTTCTCTCTTGCCTTCAGTCAACTTCTGTTCGAGAATAGACGGCTTCTTAACAGCACCTAAGATAGCGGCCACTGTTTCTTTAGATCCATTTCCCGCGGTGTGTGCCTTTCGCAGTAGCAACAGAAGTTCTTTTTTTGCACGAGCTTTCTGAAGACACAAGGGTGAGTAGCAAGTATTTTGTGTGATTTGAGATACAGCGTTTGAGTTTGTGTTACACTCCTTCGTGTAGCAACGAAAAGTCTTGGCAAATCGATTTAGCTGACTGAACTGTAAACGTACTGTTTGAATTTGCTTAGCCAACGAGTTAACGAGCTCAAAGTTGACGTTTGCTGACCCTCCTTTTGTTGACACTTCTGTAAGACGGTGCAGACACTTTTCCAAGTAGGTATGTTTGTTGTTGGCTGTAACATTACTAGGCGATGGTATGGCAATTGGCTTCACATCAGTTCCACTTTTCGTAGAAAGTTGCTCCTCGACTTTGGCCAATTTCTTTCGTCGCTCCAGTAGATCGTCTACCCAGCATTTACGAGCAAGTTTCGGATAGTAAAGACGTCCTGGGTCGTTCAGAGCTTTGCTAACATCGATGATACCTTTAACGCACTTGCTAACATCTTCGACAACTTTAACGTTTGCGTACTCCTCCGGTAAATAAGGGGACATCTGACCATCAAGACTGTTCGACTCGCACTGTTGCATGAAACGTTTGGTACGTGGATCGATCAAGACAACTTCGTCAACGTCATTCTGAGCTCCCATAGTATAGTGCACAAAAACTCTACTATGCAACCGGGGATAAGCTCGTCTGGCCCGAATTCCGCAGCGTCGACTGCTTGAAAGCCATAGCCAACCCCACTGACCATGTACACGATATTCTTCTCCTTTTTGCTTCCACACTTGATGCTTCAGACCCAAAGAATATTTGATGTAGTTAAATGCTAGTCGATTACGTTCTTCCTCATCGTCGCGTTCGCGTTTCTCCCGCTTCTCCAACTTTTTTCGTTCTTCGCGTTCAGCGCTAGTGATGCGTTGCAAGGCTCTATGGCCAAGTTGTTCATGCCACACATTAGCAAAAACTACACTTTTTAAAGACGATTGAAAAAGCAGCAACACAGTCGCAAAATCAGTTGCGTGTCGAGCATTCATAACAGCAGTGTTCCAGACTTTCTTATTAACTTGCCAATTTGGATTTAAAAACGGAGGTGCTATATTTGATTCAAAGTTTATCAATGTCTGTCTAAGCGTTGTAACCATATTATCGGGTGTTCCCATAGTAATACCAATCCATTTGAAGTCGGAAGCTGTTGTAAGTGAAAACTTGTGTGAGAGATGACGTCGTTTGTCTCGTTCCTCATTACGCTGTGGCTTGTTAAGGGCTATTGGATTCGTTGCGTACTGGTTGACATAGTTTTTGAATCCTTGTTCCATGCCAAGTTTAAAGTAAAGCGTGCCATTGTTTAGTTGGTTGGATTTCTGACGCGTAACCATTTTACTTTCATCAGACTTTTTCGCTGCTTCTGACAATTGGTCATCGAATTTGGGTTCGACATCATCAGTTGGTCCGCACATCGTCTCTTTTTCGAGTATAACTTTCGTAGCCTCTTGCTCTATATCTAATAAACTCCGCTTGGTATGCATGTGCTCATTGGTTAACGACTCCGTCAATATCATCTGACGCTCGATTTCCTCCCAGCGCTCTGTTAGCTGAGCGTGCAGCCGAGCCTCCAGTTCTTCAGAATCTAATCGGTGAAGAAGAAGTTTTAACTTATATGTTGTACTGTAGTACCAACAACTGGAATCCAATTGATCTTCGATAAAAATTCGGCGTGCAATAAACCAATATCTGCGGCCATGACGATCAACTCCTAAGCTGTCATGTCGTATTAATACACCATGCTTTTCTTGTGGCAACACACAGTCAATAACACCACTGACCTTGTGCGAACGACACAATCCACACTGCCAATCCTCAGTGGGGACATCGTTCATTGGGGGATCAACACATTCCAAATGATAGACTGCAGGGCAGGTTTCGCAGCAGAGCAAATCTCCAAGTCGATGGCAAACACGGCAATGGTCATCGTAATGAATGGGTCCCTCCTGAAGCATTACATCGCGAATAGAATTGGCTGTCAAAAACTGATCTGCCAAGAACTGGAGCACGCCAAGACGGTTTTCAATGCCGGTGTACGGATATTCTGTCCGACTCAATATATCATAAACCTGACGGTCAAATGTCTTGTCACTTTCCACATAGCTGCGCAAAACTTCTGGCCAAGTAATGGCATCAATTAAGTACAGACTTATGTTTACCGTATCCTTTTGATCTAATGGCCCAAAATGCGTGCCCTGAACATCCTCTTCTCGTAAGATCGCCTTTAGCAACATTATATGTACATCCGTCAAAAGTGCACTCTGCTCGTCGCAAGTTAAAGCTGCACAGAAGTCTTCAAAGCGAAAGGGTGAAAGACGAACCAAGTGCCGAAAACGTCGCAGCACTTCATAAATGCTAAGGGCGCGCAAAACGTGTGCATTTGCAATAGACAAATCTTCTGATGAATCCGGCAAATCAAGAGGAGCATATTCCCGGCCTTCTTGAAGCCAAATTGGATCCGGACTGGGCGGACGTGGTGGCCGACCAACTCCATTTTGGGTAAAGCTGCACACGGAAAATTCCGACTCACTCTCATTGCCTGCATCCAAGCTTTCATCATCGCTGGGGGTAAGTAATATGTCATCCTCATTATCAGATTTATCGTCATCAGAATCTCCAAAATCTGACCCATAGTGATATTCAGACTCGTACCCTGTAAGAACAAACAAGGTAGGTACATTAAAAAACGTAATTTGTTAGGCATTTACCTTTCAAGCGTTTGCTTGAGTGCAATTTTAACATTTTGTATTCGTTTGCTTTTTATTTTAGGAGTGTAATCAATTTGATTTTAAATGGGATAACAAATATCCGATGTCAAAATGTTGTTCTCTGCTTTTGTTTGTCATTTTCGACACACATTTTAAATGTGTATGTGATCTTGATACAGTGGCAACACAACTATTTCCATTTAAAAAACCTAAAGTAAATCTTATCAGCAAACGTCGTGCAAAATAATTTTGTTTATGCATTCAGATATATTGATTTTAAGATTATCAAGTAAAAATTTATTAATTAAATAAAGTAAACAAAAATAGGTTTGTGGAGTCAAGTCAATCGGGCAAATTACTACGTGCGCACTTTTTCTGTAAAATGTTTTTACTTGCACATACATTTCGAACGTTGAATATAAACATTGCCAAAACTCACCTTTTCTTCCGGAGTAGTTGCTGGTATTGGGTTGCACATTTGACTTGCGCCCGCGTCCCCTCTTAGCGGCGCTTCCACGGTTCCCACGGCTGTGATTGTTATGGCTGCTGCGACTGCACTCATCGCTTTGTGGGGAAATGCCGCGCGAAGCTGATGGTGTGCTTGCCTGCGATTTTCCTTCGCTCAGATATTTCGGCTTTTTGAGCAATTGATAACTAAAACGTCCAGATGAAGTCCGCTCATTTGGCGTCTTTGGCGGTCGACCACGCTTACGGCTCCCACGACCGCTCATTTTTGTGGTTTTGTTTTTGCCTGGCTAAGGCTATCAAATACACACAAGCTTAACGACTCTTTTTTTTCTATGGGTGCTTCTGAATTTTGCTCAAATATGGTTCCGTTTTTCCGTGTAGGAATTGCACATTAGATCTAAATATAACGAGAAATAATTTATTTAATGAAAATTGCTACCGATGTATTGTGTACATTTATCACTCTTTGCAACCCATCCGTCTACGAACACATCCAAACATACACATACATTCAATTGGATATGCGAGAAAAATCGATCAGGTTCAAAGCAGCTAGTTCTTCTTGTTTCATTTTGTTTACGCGTTCCACACATTTTTATTTATACTTTAATATCACCCGCCAAAATATAATGTTTGTTAGACTAGGCTTTATATATTAAAAGTGCGTTTGTATGCAACCACATTCTCAATTTATAATATGGACTGCACACGCACTGAGCAGCAGCACAACGAAATGAGTTTGTGTGTGTGCGAGGAAATGAAGCCAACGCACATTGTCCGCCATTTATAAATGATGAAAATTCTATTAATTTCAACAAAAAACGACGCATTCGGCACTAATAACATTCAAATGTAATGTACACAGTTTGGGCATATTATTTATTATATTTAACACAACATGGTAAAATTTTAGACCTTTCGAGCGAGCGAAATTATCTTTTACCTAACATAGTTCACTTGGAGAGGGTGTACGGTGTACAGTCGGCCAATCACAGGGGCTCTTTCATTTGTAGATGTCGCAAGCGACGTCTGTCGGTCGGTTTTGGGACTATTATATGAATGGTTGCCCACAGGGCTGTTAGTTAAAATATCGATATTTTCATCGAAGAATATGTAAATATTTACAAAAAAACAAACAGATTGAGTGCTATACAATTAAAAAAACTCAATATTATTGCGCTTCCAGTATTAGAGTGGATTTGTACTACCCGATGCATTTTCGCAACCCTGAGAATTGTGGATAATTATTATTTCATCGGTTCCACTTATTGTCGCAAAATATGTATTTTGTCCGTCAGGTAATTATATTCGTTTATTTGAATGTGATTTTGTGGATGGTGCGGTTCGCTCATTGGCTAGATTTTAGACTTATTTTTTCATTATCGATACATCGATGGCATCGTGTATTGCCAAGTGCTGCAAAACGTTTTCTTTTTCGATACGGACAATTGCGTCAATATAACGGAACAATTCAGTGAACTGAAAAGGTTGTGTTCTCTTAAACAAATATACATTTATTTTTTTTGGCGATAGAGCATGTTCTGTTGCTAAGTGTATACGGCTCTGTTCTAACCGGTTAAAACTACAAGTGCTGTTTGTAATAAGTTTCTGTTCTTTACTGTATGTTCTTTAATTTTCTTATTTCCAGGAATTCATATTCGCCTTATCACGTAAATTATAATTAAATGAACAGGTAATAGGGTTTTTATACCCGGTACTCGAAGAGTAAATAGGGTATATTGTATTTGTGCGGATAACGGTTGTATGTAACGCACAGAAGGAAACGTTTCCGACCCCATAAAGTATATATATTCTTGATCAGCGTCAATAGCCGAGTCGATTGAGCCATGTCTGTCTGTCCTTCTGTCCGTCCGTCCGTCTGTCCGTCTTGTTTGTCGGCTAGTTCTCAGAGACTATAAGAGCTAGAGCCACCAAATTTTGGCACCAGACTGCTGGTGCAGTTAATTTAAATTTAAAATTTGACAAATAACCGCTAAGTTGCAGATGTAGTACTGAGTGCCGGGTATAAAAGTTTTGACGCGTAAGAAGCGTGTCACACGTCCCTTCTCGTTAGACTAGCAATCGGCGACACCAGTTGGCACTTTTATAGAAAGCTGAATTCAAACGCCAGAAGAATACACTATAAGTGCTTTTGGTAAATCTAAATATCTAAATACATATTTAACTTATTGCCACGTTTATCATTTTGCCGTTTAAAACCCTTTAACAGGCATTTTAAAGCAATTTAAACGACATTTACAAAAAAACAAAAACTAACTGTAACTCTCTTTCGTTTACATTTTTCAATATGTATATTGCCAATTCTTCATACAAACATTTGTGTGTATTTAAGTGTATGACTGGATGCATATACATATGTATCAATGTTTATGTATTATGATATTCTGTGTGCTTAGGCGGATGAACTTTCCGTTGGCAACAGCGCAGCGGCGGCCTTGGCCAGCTCGATAGCAGCGACACGGGCCGCTGTGAGATTCTCATCTGCGTCAAAGACCAAAGAGCATCTGCGAGTTGTCCACGCTGGCGATACCATCGCGGGATTGCGATTTTTTCGGCAAAGTGTTCCAAAACCGGAAGGCTGACTTGGTCGGCGATTTCGGAACGGAACTTTCCCCACTAGCTGATGTGGCACACAGGGCGTGCTCGAAGTCGGGCAGCTCGTAGTCTGACTGATCTGAAAAGTCCCCCGGCCGCTCCTCGTAGTTGTACTCGAACCCTGTCATCTCTGATACGTAGAGTGCCTTGCCTCCGAACTGGCGCTCAAGGGCGAGGGTGTTGAGGAAGCGGTGCTTGCGGTTCGCCGAGCGGAAGCTGAAGTCATACCACTTATCCCGCGACTCGCAGTATATCCGCAGCGAGTTCTTGATCGTGTGCCCAAACATCTTTATATCTCGTACGTTCACAACATGACAGCGGTCGAGAAATATGCGTCCTTTGTAGATAAAGATCGTCTCGCTATGGCGTTTTCCCTCATTTACGGCCTCTGTGATTCCGCGCATGGCCTCCAGCGCCAAATTTACGGTATCGTACGTGTCGGGTATGTCTATCTCATTGACGTCGAGTTGTTCGTAGTCTGAAGACGAGGAACCTTTCAGTTTATCAATTCCCGTCACAGGGGCAGAAGCCAGCGCTGACTTAATAATCTCGTTAAGGTGCAGGGGATAACGGCAAATGCGTTGCACAGGAGCAAGCAAGTGAGCGGAGAGTGGGAGCTCTGCAAGGTTTTCCGACTCGCGGCAGCTGGAAAGGCAATAAACTCTTTTAGCTCCGTCTTTTACAAACACTATCCCGATAAACTTACTTCTCCAGAATGGTGCATGCATCCTGAATACGATCGTAGGACTCGAGCTCGATAAGGGCACGAGGATATGCGTTGCAGTAGTTGGAGTAGCATAGGAATTCTTTGTGCTGTTTGAGGAGGTGCAAAGAAACAAATTGCGATAAATGACATGGGATTATCCGAAAAGCACGCACCATTTTAAGAAACACTTTCGAAATTTGGTTTTGCTCGATTCCTTTACGCAACGAATCGAGAAACTTTGCGTGAAATTTGTACATGGCCGTTATGTTTGAGAAGATCAGACGAATGCTGTTTGGCGAAAATATGTCGATGCCCTTGCTCATCGCAGGCAGATACCTATGGCGGGTTAGGGGGACAATGTTACCACTGAATGGCCAAACGCTCACACGGGATGTGCACTTACCCGTCACAAATGGCTGCCAGCAATTTGACATAGTTAACCTCTGTATCCAGAAGTTCGCGTACAGCACTTCGGCGCAGAACAGTCTCGTTGTCCAGAACGTTACAGGTAAAAAACCCATTCGAGGACAGGGTGGGGCTTTAATGGCTATGGTCGTAATGTTGCTTTGATCCGTGGCCGGTGTACGGATGTTCCGTCCGACCATATATCATAGACCTGACGGTCAAATGTCTTGTCACTTTCCACATAGCTGCGCAAAACTTCTGGCCAAGTAATGGCATCAATTAGGTACAGACTTATGTTTACCGTATCCTTTTGATCTAAAGGTCCAAAATACGTGCCCTGAACATCCTCTTCTCGTAAGATCGTAAGTGCACTCTGCTCGTCGCAAGTTAAAGCTGCACAGAAGTCTTCAAAGCGAAAGGGTGAAAGACGAACCAAGTGCCGAAAACGTCGCAGTACTTCATAAAAGCTAAGGGCGCGCAAAACGTGTGCATTTGCAACAAACAAATCTTCCGATGAATCCGGCAAATCAAGAGGAGCATATTCCCGACCTTCTTGAAGCCAAATTGGATCCGGACTGGGCGGACGTGGTGGCCGATCAACTCCATTTCGGGTAAAGCTGCACACGGAAAATTCCGACTCACTCTCATTGCCTGCATCCAAGCTTTCATCATCGCTGGGGGTAAGTAATATGTCATCCTCATTATCAGATTTATCGTCATCAGAATCTCCAAAATCTGACCCATAGTGATATTCAGACTCGTGCCCTGTAAGAACAAACAAGGTAGGTACATTAAAAAACGTAATTTGTTAGGCATTTACCTTTCAAGCGTTTGCTTGAGTGCAATTTTAACATTTTTTATTCGTTTGCTTTTTATTTTAGGAGTGTAATCAATTTGATTTTAAATGGGATAACAAATATCCGATGTCAAAATGTTGTTCTCTGCTTTTGTTTGTCATTTTCGACACACATTTTAAATGTGTATGTGATCTTGATACAGTGGCAACACAACTATTTCCATTTAAATAACCTAAAGTAAATCTTATCAGCAAACGTCGTGAAAAATAATTTTGTTTATGCATTCAGATATATTGATTTTAAGATTATCAAGTAAAAATGTATTAATTAAATAAAGTAAACAAAAATAGGTTTGTGGAGTCAAGTCAATCAGGCAAATTACTACGTGCGCACTTTTTCTGTAAAATGTTTTTACTTGCACATACATTTCGAACGTTGAATATAAACAATACCAAAACTCACCTTTTCTTCCGGAGTAGTTGCTGGTATTGGGGTGCACATTTGACTTGCGCCCGCGTCCCCTCTTAGCGGCGCTTTCACTGTTCCCACGGCTGTGGTTGTTATGGCTGCTGCGACTGCACTCAGCGCTTTGTGGGGAAATGCCGCGCGAAGCTGATGGTGTGTTTGCCTGCGATTTTCCTTCGCTCAGATATTTCGGCTTTTTGAGCAATTGATAACTAAAACGTCCAGATGAAGTCCGCTCATTTGGCGTCTTTGGCGGTCGACCACGCTTACGGCTCCCACGACCGCTATTTTTTGTGGTCTTAATCTTAATAACTCCGTCTTTGCTATGGGTGCTTCTGAATTTTGCTCAAGTATGATTCCGTTTTTCCGTGTAGGAATTGCACATTAGATCTGAGTATAACGAGAAATAATTCATTTAATGAAAATTGCTAGCGTCGTATTTATTTTACAAAAATGTATATTAATTATTAATTATGATAAAAGTTCATTTAACAATTGTTTAAATATTTGAATGTAATTTTATTTATATCGGTCCAACATGCGATTGCATTTCGCTGAGCAATTGGATAGTATTTTTTGAAATTTCAATAGTTTCGTCTTCAGTTAGAAAGGTTTCGTCAATATTACAATTCAAACGAAAATTATCCAATTTATTGCTTAGTAAAACAAGTACATACATATGTACATACCTACATACATACATATGTATGTACATACATACATACATATGTATGTACATACCTACATGCATATGTACATAAATATGTATGTACTTATGTAAACATATTTATCTGAACAAATATATCTGTAACGTTCAATTTTTTTTTCCACCTCCAAGTGGCTACCCACCCACTCAGCACATGTTACGGAAGGCTAAACCCCGAAAACGTTCCATCGTTTTCGTTCCATCGCAGTCCAGCAAAACGGCCAACAGAACCGGCTTCAAGGCGCTAAAAGATCACAAACCACACAATCAAATGTGTCTTACACGTCACATATGTATGTATGTACATATGTATGTATGTACAATGTGCATTCACCCAGCTAGGTTGGAGCTCGCTCTTCGTTATACATATGTATGTCAAACATGCAGGCAGCCATTCTGGTACCAGGTCGAACATGCTGGTACTAGGGCGAACATGTTGGCAGCGATTGTGGGACCTCCGTTCGCTCTGCCCGCGGTGACGATTTACTTTTATGAATTGACTTGGAGGTTAAACCACAACATTTAATAACCAGTTCCAGCAATAAAAGAAAAATGTTTAATAATTATAAAAATCTGGTATAAAATGTTATGAAGCCGCTGAAACAATTTGTGTTTAGAAAATTAACTTAAACGTAGCTGATTAACTTGATAAACTATTCATAAAACATAGCTTTACCGTTGAGAACTTTCATTAGAAATGTGAGTGAAGATATGAGCGAAAACATTCAATATAGTTGCTCATTAAAAACAAAATTCCCTCCACTGGTATGCACTAGTCCTATCTGCTATTTACAAAGAAATTAAATCTATGTGCTAGCTACATGACCCCGACATAATCGATTTCTGCGTCCGATTCACGAATGAACACAAGCTGTTCCAAGCGGTCAATACGCTTCAGCATTTGTTCTTTTTCTCGGTGAAATGAATCAACCCGCCTGCGCAATTCTTCGTTCTGCCGTCGAAGCTCATGTATTTGCCGACAAATTTCAGAAGATGTCATCAGTGGCATTGCATTAGGCCCCTTTGAGCCCAGCTTTGCTACGTTGGCCACAGCCTTGCTGACAACTCCGTTGCTTGTCGTCCCGAGGGCAGCTCCAGCTGCTGGGGATGGACGCAGCTGTATTGTCTGCACGGTGCCCACTTGGCCCCTCAGCGTGCTCGCCGTAGCAGGATGTGCCGCAGCTGCTTGCTGGGACGATGGAGCAATGACTTCGTTCAGCAACTGCTGTTGCTCATCCATTATGCTGGGTTCTGGTGGTCTTTGAACTGATGGAAGTTTGAGCTAAAAGCAGAAAAGACCAAGATAATATTTATTTTTGAACTTTCATGTATTGCGGCACTTAGAAATATTTAAACCAGACTAATCTTAAAAATGAAAACTCAAAACACAAACCTGACGAGACTGAAGTTGGCGCATGTTTACCAGTTTGGTTCCATCGGGGAGTTGACGTACCATTCCAGAGCTTTAACACATAAAAAAGATTAGTCAGGCTGCTGGTAAATGAAGAGGATGGGCCTACCTTGCCAATGATGCGGGTATTTTTTGTAGGGACTTTGGCTGATTGTCCGTCCCGCAAAGTTTCTTAAAATCAGTCAACGAGATTATACGTATGTTCTGCTGAGAAAAAAACTTATAGCTATGGTTTACAAAAAGATAGGAGGTCTTACCTTGTTTTTAGACACCCCAGCCGGACTCAGTGGCGCTGGCTCCTTTTGCTTAATAACATTCATGCGAATCTTCTGGGGGGGTGAGCTATTGGGGTTGAGACGGAGACCAATATTTGGGGTTTTTCTGGCACTTCCATTCACATATTGCTTAACGTTTATGCTCGACTTTGTTTCATGTAACAGCATACGACCCCCTTCGGAGAGAATGAGCTGACGACCGTTTTGTAGTGCCGTATTCAACATTTCCTTCGAAGCTTCGTCATCGTTCTCCTGCATCATGTCTGCAATGCCGTGGGTCTTGAGCATGTTTAACGCCGAGTTGACTAATACATTGGGATCTGCAAGGCTCAAATTGGTTGCTATCTTTTTTTGATTTACTTAATGGAACTTACGCCCACGGAGGTTTTCCAAGACATCCATTCTTTCTTCGACTGACATTTCTGTATCGTCAACCCTTTTTTTGGCCCCGGGCTCTTCCATTATAGAATTGACAGCCTCACTGGTTTCTTTCTAAGAATCAATTAAAGTACATGTTAATAATTTACCTTCTGACTACCATTTAATAAGTTTTTTAATTTCTACAGTCCAAAGTGTGGGATATTATGGGGCATTATGTAGCTTGGAGTAATTTTGTAACAACCAAATATGGATTATTTGAGGGACATACTCTGCTTTTTTGTGTCTGCCGCTGGAAGCGTATATCGTCGGTTGTAGGAAATTGTATATTAATAAGTTAATAAGTAATTGTAAGAACTCGAGACAAACTAACAATATTCTGTACACACGCAATTCTGTTTCGGCACTCACCTCCGATTCCTCGTTGAACTTTCGACTGGCCTGGGCCTGCCGTGCTGCCTCCAGTTCGGCCAACACATCCGCCTGTTCAGTGTACACGGCCAGTGCAATTGGCGTCTTGCCGAATTTCGAAACTAGCGACACATCTGCCTGGCATTTTAGTAACATTCGCACAATGGATTTGTGCTTTTTTTCCACGGCCCAGTGGAGAGGCGTCATTCGAAGCTGTGAGATGGGGCATAGTTGGGTTATAATTACTGAATTAGGGTTAAACTCATGTCGTACCATGTCTCGACAATTAACGCTGCACTTGAGTGCCAACAATAAGCTGACCACTCGCTCGTGTCCGTAGTAGCAGGCTAAATGAAGAGGCGTTCTGTCCACCTTTGTTTTGGCGTCCATATTTATGCCGCCCTGTAGAAGTATTTCACAGATTTCCAGTTGATTGTTCATAGCAGCAAAGTGCAGCGCAGACATTCCCAGCCAGTCTGAGGCAAAGGGGGCCCCATGTGCTAGCGCCGTTTTGACGCCTGTCACATCGCTGTCCCTTGCGCATTGCAGCAATTGCTTGCCTAGGTCTACGACTGTTGATGGACCAGGCCCGTTGCCCTTCTTTTGTTGAAGTTCTCCTTCTGTCCGCTAAGCAAGCGATATACGTTAATTTTGCCTTTGTACGATAATCTTGCTACTTACAATTTCATAGTGAAGCAAGTTGGTGTGATCAGTGGGATCCATTGGATACACATTTCCATCCGCTCGGAGAGTGGCGACAACCTTGCTGGTGCCGCCTTGGCTCTGCATTTTAGAATGCAAACACTTTCAGCAGCACGGTGAACCTTTTAGTAAGCATTACTGTAAACGGATTTTGTGATAAAATTAGAAAAAAAATACAAAAAGAAATGTTTGTTTTCCAAATAAATTGCGATATTAAAGATATCGATATATTTTTCAGCAACTATAGTATCGCATCTCTGCTGTACATCGATATAGGCAGGGTTGAAATTGATATCACTTGAATATAGTGACAGTTTATGTAGATTTTAAATTTCACTCACCATCCCTCTTGCTCACTGTTTATAATTTGCAATTGTTACTCTAAAACGGAGCCGGATACTGTACCAGCTCCCACGACGTATTGTTTTGGTATAGACAAATTAATGTAACGTAAAAACAAATCTTTGTCAGAGTTGTCTTCTTTCGTTTTGGAACCCTGCATACTTACATATGTATATATGTATATATTGATATCTTATCACTAGGCCTGACCGATGCAATGGCACAGCACGAACACGAACACGAGCCGTTTGTTCTGCTAGTATTATTTTAGTAAGCAACATCAGCGGATGAGTTCAATTTAATTTAACTTTAGCACAGTGAGCTTAATTTTCCACATGTACATACGTAAAACTACAAAAATATATAGACGATACATTCTGCCGTTAGTTATAACCCACCTTTATAAATCTTGCTGTGCTTAGCACCTATCATTGCATTTTTTAAGGGTTTTTTAAATTCCTTGACTATGTACTTTTATTAGCTGTCACGTAATAAAACCACTAAAACATTTTTCCATGAAAGTAATTGTGAAAAAATGCGTCTACCAGCACACTCATGTACATTATCAATCTGACGTCATGTGTTTGATAATGATAACTAGAAATGAGACAAATTGTTCTGCCCAGGTTTCGAATAGATAAGATAAAAACGTATTTTATAGCTGTAAGTCGCGACTTACCTATATATGGTTTGTTTACACATTACTGGCGTGCAAGGCAATGGGTATAGCAAATCGAAAATATTGCTTAAAAAATAATTAAAAGAATATCAAAAACTATCTTATGCATAGAACTTTCAAAACAAACCGTTCGTTTTCTGAACCGCGTGTTACACTTATTATACCCGGTACGCGAAGAGTAAATAGGGTATATTGTATTTGTGCGAATAACGGTTGTATGTAACGCACAGAAGGAAACGTTTCCGACCCCATAAAGTATATATATTCTTGATCAGCGTCAATAGACGAGTCGATAGAGCCATGTCTTTCTGTCCGTACTCAGAGACCATAAAAGCTAGAGCCACCAAATTTTGCATCCAGACTTCTGTATGCTCACACTGTTACAAGTGTATTTAAAAAATGAGCCCCGCCCCCGCAAAAGGGCGAAAACCTCCCAAATCTACAATTTTGAAGATAAAAGAAAACTAAAAACATTCCGCAGGGAATGACCTCATTTATCAGATCACCAAACTGGGATCCGATATCATTATTATAGCCACAATGAAGAAATTAATTAGCAGTGGCCAAACCTACCCCGTCCCGCAGCTTATATTTGTTTTTTACACATTCTCTCATTCACACTCTGCTTCGCGCAGTTTATGGCCTCTGCCCCTGACACGTCTCTGCCTCTGCCGCGACTCTGCCGTGTGTTGCTCTAGGGGAGGGTGGCGAGCTAAAGGAGCGTGTTGGCGTGAGTAGTGTTGTTGATGTAGATGACAGATGAAGAAAAAAATGTTAAATTTTACAAATAACCGCTAAGTTGCAGATGTAGTACTGAGTGCCGGGTATAAAAGTTGTGACGCGTAAGAAGCGTCTCACACGTCCCTTCTCGTCTTCATTTTCAGAATAGTCTAAGTGTCCAATATAAAAATGTCGTTTTATTATTTGCAAGAAATTGTCATGGTGTATTTAGCAACATACTCCAGCTTTGTATTGTCTTTTGCCCAGACAACCGATCAGTACAATTTAAACACACTAAGGTAAGAGTTAAATTGAGAAAATATATGTTAATACATATGCAAGAACCTTTATGTACCTTTTGTTTTAGTAATAATGAGAGCATAGACAATGTAACGTCAACTGAGTCTTTGGAACCAATATCCGGCGTCAAAAGTTTTTCAACCGTATCGAGCACATCTACGTCCGTGGCATCCGTTAATACTGCCTTACCAGCTGACTGTTCGCAACGAGAAAAAAACAGAGGACAACCAATCGCAAAAAGTTCGTCACGTTTGCGAAAATGCTGCCCACTTGGGGAAAATCTTGACATCTATCGTGAAAATCAAAGTGATTCGATGTGCGACAATGGTATTCTTAAGTTTGAACCTGCTGTAATAAGCGCAGTTCTGTTTGATAATTGCATTGAGGATCTGGAAATTGAAACGATTCTTCCCTATGATATTGGAAATCCATGTAACAGGCAAGTCAATCATTTATTTATAGTTGTTTCATTTCCAACAACTACAATGTCTTTAACGTCAAGAGCAGCTCCTTTCAATATGATGATGAAGAGGATGTTTTCTTTGTGTTACAAGATGGATCTTTATTAATTATCGACCATGATAATGAATCCTACACCGTCGAAAAAAATTACTGCTTGGATATTGATAAGACTGGACACTTATTTGCCTTCACATGCATCACGCAAGTTGAAGAACAAATTGCATTTGCAAAAGTAAGCAAATTGTACACTATTGGTTCCTAATAACGTTTCCTACTCTTTTTTTATAGGTGGTAATGGTAGCAGTCCTAATGCTTATATCCATTCCTTGCCTGCTCTTAGTTAGTTATTTGCATCTGACTCTTCGTTTATTGCGTAACTTGCATGGACTCTCCCTAAGTTTGATGTCTTTGTGTTTGGCATCAGGATATTTTGTGCACTCTGTTGTACACATCTACGAAATTCCGAACACCGGATTTATTGGTTACGTTGTACAGTTTTTTATACTAAGCTATTTTTTTTGGTACTTCTGCATATGTTTTAATGTTCTTTTTAATGTGTGGTACAAGTTGCCTTGCTGTATACAACTAACAAAGACGTGGGCCACCATTAATTTTGTTTGCTATTGTTTAATTTCTTTTACGGGACCTGCAACTTTGGTTGCGCTTACTGTGCAAAAAGGACTTCCAGGTATGCCATCATACTTTCTGCAAGGACTTACCGAATCTATTCGAGAATCACAGCGCTACTTCATACCTCCTGTTTCTACAATTTTAATTTGTAGTTTTTTGGTAAGCCCGGAAGGATAGATTTGTAAGGATTTCCCCTATTATAATATAAACCGATGCTTACATTTTCTAGGTTAACATAATATCATTCTTTGGGTTTCAACGCATTAATGGCTATTCACAGGCAGAGAAGAATGATCATGCTGGGCCAAGTGATGCCATATTTGATCTGCAAAAATACGAAGACGTGAAAAAAGAGTAAGCTGATTTAAAAATTTCCTACGTTGAAATCCCTTTTACTTTAAAATATTTTCAGTGCGAAATGCGTCAGTTTACTGGGTATTATTATGATAATAAGCTGGCTTCTTGAAATAGTCACATTTTACTCAGGGTCCAACTCCAATTACTTGCTTCTGTGCGACATGGTGAATGGTCTGCAAGGAGTTTGGGTATTGCTAATTTTTCTTGTAGTACGTAGACGTCGTACAATAATTTTGCGTTGGTGGTATGATCGTGGTTCACATAAAATTGAAGGTACAGAGCTGCAGGAGCTTGATAAAAATGTAAATCATATATAGTTTTAATGGCCTGTAAATTTTTTTTAATAATAGGAAAATAAACATAGTTATCATAATTGTATAATATGCATATAAATGTTTATGTTTATTTCGTCTTACACATAAATATGAAATTTTTGTTCTTGTTGTGATTTGTATATGTACGTGTATGATCATATTAATAAATAGTCCAGTTAATTTAAAGAAAGATTTACCAACTATGCTTTAAGTATGCTAATAGCTAATAATCTTAAAGGAAATATGTAATTTGTTTGGGCTATCCAAAGCAAAATGAGCCTTTTTATATTTAGATACTGATTTACGATGGTTGTTAAATAAGGTTAGAATAAATTGGTTTGCTTACGTTTCTGTGCTACGCAGTGTCGATTTCATCATAAACTAAATGCGTATTTACATGTTGTATGCGACGTAGATGGGATCCAACTGGTCGGCAAGAAAACCATCACGTAAATGCATCCGTTGCTTTTCCCCACGACTGTTAATAGGCACCACTCCTGAAAAAAAATACTCGTTTATGTTGCTGTTTGTGAATGGCTAAAACTGAGTATATCAAATGTATGACGTGGGAAGACTTGATCTGATTGGGTTTTAAACAAACCTGGATCAACCACCACAACTACGCCAACTATTAGTTGGTGATCTTCCAATACTGTATTTGTGACCAGGGGAACTAAGTCCAATGCTTCTGATTCATTGCCATCGAGCTCCACAACTACGACCAGCAAATTGGTCCAGGTGAATACGGCACTAAAAATACATTTTCAAAAATAAATGTAAATAGCAAATATTTCTCTTCTTACCATTCAGCGATTTTTTTGTGACACCGCATTACTGAGTTTTCAATATCAATTGGATGATAGTTCATGCCCCGTAGAGAGATCACTTCATCAACAGCTCCGACTACGTACACTGCATCGTGCAGCTCTTGGTCATTGGAGTTAACGGCACCACTTACTATGCTATGCTCAGAGTTTCCACCCAAGGAAGTGTTAGAAAAGTTTAGTTGCAGTTGACTTATGGAGTTCAAGGATTCAGTATCACTGTCACGACTAGCCACACTTGGTGTGGTTTCGTCAAGTAACGAAGCTGCTTGTGAACACTCAGTGCGCCGCAAGAAACCTAAATACCCAGTACGCGCATAAATCTCAGCTGTAGCCCCAGTTACTAATTTAGCATTAAAATGATCATTGTAGTCAGTTTCGTCGCCATATATGGTAAAGTATCCATTTGCATTATGGGGCGCTTGTACCTGCAATATATACATATATTGATTAAGACGTAGGAGAAAAATCAGCTACAAATTTACCCAAATTTCTCCCAAGTGTGAATCGCCACAGTGTCCTTTAGTGTCAGGATTAGCTATTATTACTTTTACGCCCGGTAGAAGTTTTCCGGATTCAATTACACACAATGAATTTGGTGCACCGCGTTCAACCAATGCCACACGATTGTTACGCAATGCTCTCATATCTACATAGACCTGAGCACTTTCTGCAGAACTAGCCCCCTGCACACAAATAGCGGGATTTACACGGCATCCGAAGGAAGTAGAAACACATCGAGTGTTTAAACCAAGGGCTTGGAACAGCTTGCAAAATTGTTGTGTCAGCTGTACTCTTGGGCGCTCCTCTGCTACTACAACACATGTCCGCACGCATCTTAGGTCTATATTTCTTTGCTTTAAAGAGGGTATGGAATTGCTAAGTGCTTTAGTGCATAATTCTATCACACCATATGAACAAAAGGTGTCGCGAACACGGTGTTGCGAGAGAGTTGACAACCACAAACTGGGATTAGCTTCAACTTCGTAAGGTGCTATAAGTATTGAATGGTGTCCACTGTACACCCCGATAAGAGTCCACATTACAAATCCAAGACCACAATAGGGATCCAAACATAACGCAACATGACGAGACGGGTAAAGTTCACAGGCCAATTTTAAACTGGCACACAGACTAGAGAGAGATCTGTAGAATTAAAGATGAATTACAAATATGCATATCAAATCATCAAACCAATATTTTAATTACGTACCGATGCGATATATTGACACCACTAAGACGTCCACAGGTTGATACACTGAAATCCAAATAAGCACTGGAGTCAAACGAGACGGTGGCTATGCCGGCATATTTGCGTTTTGGGTTGTCATCAATATCTAATATGGGAGGCCATGTCTTTGGGTCGATGGATGTTGCAGCTTCTCGGGATTTGAGTAACTTAATAATTGGTTGAATAGAGAGCACAATGCCACTTTTTGAGACATCAACTATCATGCGCACAGTAGGCAAAGTAGTGTTAAGGTTTTGGGGATGGGGTGGTCTTATGGTTATAGGTATTGCTCCCAGATAGAGGCAACCATAAAATGCACATAGCAAATCGAGTCCAGGGGGAAATATAAGTGCTGGAAGTATGATAAGAACGAAAAAGCAATCATTAGATTTAAATTTACATTTCTCTACTAGGAATATTCTTACCAACGTGATCACCTGGCTCAATTCTACCACGTTCTTGGAGCAAAGCCGCAATCTTCTCAGCTCGTTTATGTAACTCAGAGCATGTCAACGTTTTGGCAATGGCACCTAAGGTGATGGAGAAGAATATTATTTGTTTATATATATATGTCCATTCAGTCTTAGCAAGGAGATATTACCCTTTGAATTTAACAGAGTAAATATTATATGATCTGGTGACGTATTGGCGCGCCATCGGAGTACTCCTGTTATTAGTTGAGGCTGTGTATAGATACATTTGATGAAAAATAACACACTATTTTCTTGATTTGTCGACTAACCTTACGCTCACAATCTTCGGAGGACAATCCAACGTCTCGCCCGTGTGCTTCAGCCAAACGATTACCCTGCACTAAATTTCCAACCATCACAGAGGCTGGTCCTACACCCGTGTCTGTAATACCACAGCCAGATGATGAGCTTAGTTTTACAGTAGTTTGCACACCTTTTTGTTTGTTTGGGGAATGGTTAGTAGTTTGTTTGTTGATTTTTTACAAGGATCGATTATAAAAATCATTAATTAAGGCAAATACATGAGTTATGTTGTCATTTTGGTGTTTTGTTGTAGATTTTATACAGTGTTATTATTTTGTGTGTTTTGCAGTGTTTTGCAATGAGTGTTGTATTGGTCATAGAAGCAATCGCAGCATTGTTGTAGTGTTGTTGGTGGTTAAAAATAGAGGAAAGCAATATTTTTATTTTATCAGATAACGAAAGCACAGAAAGTCCAGCAAGGCCAATTATTAAAACAATTAAAACCACTTTTCAGTTTAGCTTTACTAATAACTCACCTTGATGTAACTCTCTCGGCTTTGGCAAGTTAGTAACACACGTATGCGGACACATCAATACGTTTGCGGGGTGAAGAGATCCTTCCAAAAATCGACGCCTTGCTTCACATAAATGTATGCCTCCGAGTGGGGTCTTAGGCAAATGATTCGGTGGCACTAGTGCCAAACAATATATTCCCACCTGATGAATGGAATCTACAGCTTGAAGAACACGCGACATCCATTGGAAACTCTCCTCCTCAGAGCAATCGGGCCGCTGTTCAGCAATAACACATACGCGCTCATCTCGAAGTACTTTAATGCTAAATACTGCTATGCGTCCTCGGTAAATGAATCGCATAGGTTCCACTGCTAATACTGTGGCTATGATATCATCCGCATTGTGCTTTCGTCCAGTAACCGTCATAAGCCCATCCCGGGAACCGCAAACAAACACTAAGCCTCCTGGACCAAGAAAACCCAAAAGGCCTGACCTGACATAGTATTCATCGCCAATGGGCTTCGAAATAATCCCAACAGTTCCAGTACCAGTTCCAGGACCTTCTTTCGTTTGATCAAAATCTTCCAATATGGGTTGAACTTTAAATGTAGAATTTGTCATACCATCGAGCCCAAAGTAACTGGCGCTTGTTGAACCACTTGTAACGCATATTTCTCCAACTTGATCTGTCTTACACAACACTGGTGCTCCCTCTGATCGTACGACCACCATTTGCGCAGCTGGCATGACTTGACCACAATCCTGCAATGTTAGCGATGTTAGAGAGTCTTCACTATCCACTCTAACTACACCGTGTGACAGAGCTGCCATGGAGAGTACACCGCGGCCTGTGGCTGATTGACTGAATCCACATGACCCACGACCTGGACGACGAAGTGAAACTGTAAAAACTTCTGAACTACTTGCACATGGGCATATGGCGTCTGAGCGTAAGCCTTTTGCTTGAAACACGTTCAAAAACTGATCACATGATGAAAGTGACCAGGGATTGGCTCCGTCCGCTACTAGTAGCATACGCAATGAAGATAGAGATATGTCCTTATGATCTTTAGTAGCCAATAAACCCCAATGCAGGTCACGGCTCTTCACCAAGCAGCAGGAAGCCCTATGTTTTGTGATTAATTGCATCCAGCTTGAGGGGCGAAGCTTCATCAAGGCATAAGGTATGAAAATAACATGCATACCGTTCAGCACTGACGTCAAGACAGCGTGCCATAAACCAACTTCTCTTTTAAAATCTAGGACACAGACAATGGTTTCCCCTTCGGTGTAATGACAGGCCATAGTTAATGCCCGGCAATGATTGATCATTGCAGCACGCGTAACAGTCACACCTACAAAAAATGTGAATATGGAAAAGTAAATTACATTTTCAATGGAAAGTACTCTATGTACCACTTACCCATAACACTGCCCTCCTTATCAGTAGTATATTCAATATAAGATGCTGCTGTATCATCAATGCGTAAGTTCCCAACGTTGAATTCTTTAGGGGGCTTAGGCAAGTGTTCAGTTACGAACCACTGCAAACGGGGCCAACCTTTTAGTTTCGCAATCTCACCCGTGGTTGTTGATTTGGGTAGACCTTTCAAACAAGCCTCTGAAGTGAGCGCCACAGTTATTCCACACGAACTAAGCAAGAATCCAACCTGCTGGGGAGGTGTGTCAGAGCTGGAAAGTGGCAGCTCTATAGGTAAAGGGACTAAGCCACGAAACATACAACCATACCAGGCTGTTATAAAACTGAAAGTATTCTTAGCTTAGAAAGTAGTCTTTGGACAGCTATTTTGTTACTAACCTCAATGGATCATTATTGGGATAAACTAAAGCAACACGGTCACCCGGCTTCAATGTTACTTGCTCGGGTCCTTTGCTAAATATCTTCGTGGACAATGCATATGCTATCTTTTGTGCACGTGACAGCAGCTTTCCGTATGTCAAAGTGGTTGTTATTTTACCATTAGGATCAAGAACCGTAGCCATGGAACTTTTAAATGAATTTGTGCCATATCGCTGGAGGGCGCATTCCAGAGTGCGCGGAAGCCCTGCTGGTATCGAGAGTTGCTCGCCTTGTACGGAAGTCATTGTGCTGCCTTCCGGTTTCGGTGCATTGGGATCCTTAGTATTTGCTGCAATCTCAAGTTCAATGTCGTTGTCCTCATAGAATTCGGGAAGTGGGCGGCGCTTGGGTCTCTTAAGTGTGTTTAACAGTTGTTGTATTTTAGCGGAAACCTTCCATTTACCGTTTGCATCTGTGTCACTAAGTTCACTTTGGGATACATTCACATATCTTGTTACGCGGTCAGCAATGCGATGTGTATTATTAAACTGTGTGATGTCTGGAGCGTTGACTAATAAAAGAGCGGAAAATGCTCGTTTGTACAGAGTTGGACTATATAAGGGGTTAGGTTGACGTGCAGTTGCACTTTAATTGACTATAAGAAAATTGGTCTCTATCTATTATGCATGATTTTGTTGGTCTAATACATATGTACACATGCACATACATATATGTACTTTTTATGAAACCAAATCCCTTTTAGTGCGAATTGCACATTAATACAATTACTCACATTGCTTTTGCTTAAATGCTTTTTCCGAAAAGTCTGTATCTCGCTTGTAAGCAATAGGGGGTGACTCCATACTCGATGTGTCAGATGTTGGCTGCCCAAAAAATATAAATTTTAAATATTATTTTTGTGTGTTGACCCATTTTTCCAGGCAAAAGCACTTTTTGTAAAATTTATGTTGATTCGACCTTACTGCAAGTTACAGCTACTATTGATGTTATACTCACAAGTGGTGGCAAATTTTGGGGTGGCCGTTTTTCTGCCACACTGTTTGATGATGAATACTTCTGATTTGGCGTTTGTGACTGTTTTACATCAAGTCGCAGATGCTGCTGCGAGCTCATGGATGATTCACGAATTGGTGGTTTTATTATCGGTTCTGGTGGTATCATACTATTGCTTATGTGATCACGCGGATAGTTGTACTCCTTATCAGGAGAAATAGTTTCCTCTGGTATGGATTCTTCATCTGTAGATGAGTCCAGCTCATCATTACAGCCAGGACTGCGGTTAAGCACAGATGTGCGTTTTGATGGCATCGGAAGACTAGGTTTTGGTCGACCTTTAAGTGCCGCTAAGGCCTGCTGTACGGCCTCCTGACGTACCTCTGCAGGTTGAAATTAGGCTTATTGTAAAAATAGTACAAATAATTAGGACAGACCTACCCGAATGATAACGTTTTTCATTATGCGTTACTTTGCGCTGTGTACGTCGCTGGCGGTGTTGACTATTATTTGAAGTGGACTGGTTTTGAAAACCGCTTGGCTCGCGAGTATTCTGATATCCTGGATCGCCGACTGCACCACCTTGCGGGCGCATATTTTCATAACCAGGTGTCCCAGCCGCTCCGCTCTGAGCGGTTGATGATGCTGTTACGGAGGAAGACTGATGAAAGTCTAACTTTTTGGAATGTCTTTGCTGTGAAGAGGAGAGAGAAGGTACTTCGGTCACATAACTATAGCCTTCACTGGAGACTACGACACCATCATTATTGATATT
Source organism: Drosophila subobscura (assembly GCF_008121235.1). Classification (NCBI taxonomy): domain Eukaryota; kingdom Metazoa; phylum Arthropoda; class Insecta; order Diptera; family Drosophilidae; genus Drosophila; species Drosophila subobscura. The sequence goes on from NC_048532.1 coordinate 23,741,456, forward strand.
TCCGTGACTGTTGCTATTGTTGGCATCTTTAACGTTGTAATATGGCGGTGGCGGCGTTGTTTTTGCCTTGTCGACGCTAATAGCTGTCATAAAAATATGCAGGAAATAACAGAATGTCACAATGTTTAAAATCATCCCAATGTCGTACCTTCGTACATACCTTCATTCTTTTTTAGAAACGGTTGCAATAACTTAGCTCGTTTCTTTTCATAGCCTTTTTGCGTAATGTCACCTGAAAAAAGATAAGAATATTCAATATTAAACGTATGTATGTATGTATGTACATGCACTTCTGTTAGATATTGTGCAAAAATGCATTGCTGCTGATTAAATATTTAAAATTACGTTGACACATCATTTTGAAAGGCGAATACATTAATTAATCTCATCCATTTTTTATTGCACTCAAATATATGTATTTACTCTTTTGGGCAATCAAAACATAAAAAGCAAATATATATATACACATGTATGTATGGTATATACACGCACACGGATAACATGGACATACCTTCTGAGAGCTCCAAGTCTAATTCGGCGATTTTTTCGCGAATATATCCAGGCAATGAGGAAGTAGACTCCATGTCCAAAAAATTCGAGTTCGTTGCAAACTTTTATTTCGTTTTCTTTGAAAAGGTGTTTAACTTTTTAACTGGGTGCAGTGCACACACACCCAAAATCAGACACCGCTACTTTCCCACTTCGTTGTCAAAAATCGATCGATTTGCCATCTACATTTTGCTTCGGAAAATTAACAGAACCCGTAGTTTCAGCCACTTTACACGCAGGGTCAATACTATGTGATAGTTTTTTATATACTTAATTATAATTTGCACAGGAAAAGTAAACAAAGAAAAAGTGGAGTACAAAATCGATTTTATGATGTGCTAGTCTAGCGAAATTTCCGATGACGTTTGTCTCACATCCCTGTGGCGTGGCATTCATCGATGTATCGAATGAAAAATTAAAAACATTGACACGACAAAGAAACTCTGCTCTCCAAAAGTGCACGGAAAATTTTATTTTATGTATGTATGTCTCTGGAATGGTTTGATTTGAGAAGAGTGCTACGGCGACAATAGTTTTAGTTAGCAGTCTAGTGTCTGTTCTCGTATTTAATTCAAAATTATATTCCATAGTTTAAAAACGAGCGGAAGACATTATACATCTGGGCATTATTGAAAATGGGTGAGTTTAATTAAAATTAAAATTTGCAGTGCAACTAATTGAATATTGCATTGTGTAGATAATTCAATGCTTCTAGATGAAATATATTCATTGAAAATCTTGGGTCAACATTATGAAAATCTCTTGAAGCTGGCGGGTATTGAATTATGCGATTTTTTGAACGATGATCTTTTAAAGAAGACTGCACAATTATATGCAGACTTGCACGTTCATGCGTTAGATTTAAACTATTTGCGTGAGCTCTACCATGGACTACAGAAAGATCGCATAGAAAGAAAACTGATTATCGCGCAGCAACAAACGGATGTGCAGCGTATTAAGACTTCAATCGACGAAGCAGCTGAGGAGGTAGCTGTATTGGAACGGTAATCAGGATCCCGTTTACAATGTACATATATAGAATATCAACTAAATGCATTCCTTCGCTCTCCAGATTCAACTCCACTGCGGAAAAACAATTGATCCCTGATGGAGCCGTTCAGCAGCAGCGCATCAATCAACTGGCTACCAAACGAGCTTTGGGGGAGAGACAGAAAGCTCTCGAAATGCCGACAGACTTCAATATCGAGAGTATTCTACAAAAAGTTAATTCGCTGGAACATAACTAGTCAAATGTTAGAATTTGCTTTATAAAAAATTCTTTAGATGTATTTACTCAGTAATGCAAAAACACTTTACAATAACATAAAATCATCAATTTAAAAAAGATGTATTGTTCCGATTCTAGAGTGCAAAAATGCTCGTTCGTTCTTTCTGTGTTTATATTTTATGGAGGATACAAAAAGGTTCAATTGCTTCTAGTTTGGGTCGTATATTTATTTAAAGGATCATCTTGAAAAAAAATTTGAAAACCAAATCGTTATCGCTTTATCAGTTGCTTAAAGCATACAAAAAGTGTATCGTGTTCTTCCAATGTATGTATGTATTTCCAATTTAGTATATGTTTCATATATATTGGTGTGTATAGATAGAATTAGTAATTTCATATTCTTTAAGTTGTTGCTTGTTATGTATATAAAGGGCGGGTATGTGGCAGACAAACATTTCGGCTGGCAACGCGCTCCACGCCACAGGCCTACTCCACGTTTTAATCCGACTCCTAGCGGAACTCGGGAGTATCGTCCTGTGTTATGTCTCCGTACTTCCAGATGGCCAAGTGGGAGGCTAAAGCGGCTTCTTGCGCGGCTCTATACTGTTCCACCAGATCCTTAAGCTTCCGCTCACGTCGTTTCTCCGCCAGTACAAGGCCTTCGGCAACGAGTTGCTTGCCGAAGTCAGTTTTAGTCGTTGGATCATGTAGTGTGGCCAAATTTGGTGCTCCGGCCACCTTTAACTCCACATTAAGCTGCACTTTATGGTTCAAAACGTCTTCAGAAAAAGCGCGTAGAGCTTCCTCCTTATCCTCGTTGTCAGCGGGCAGTGCAACTAAGGCCAACGCGTATTCCGTAGCATACGGCTTCTCGCTACTGAAGGCTGGCGGCAATGCTGCCAAACGGTTGGTGGGCAGGGTCTGAAGTGGAAACACATTAGTATGCGGAAACAAAAAATTTTTGAATAATAATGTCGCTACTAGAAGACATATGACAAAGCACGATTCGGGCGCCCCCAGTAACTCTGCGCACTTTCCTCACACTTAAGTTATTACAGCTACTGTGGACAGCGGTTGAACCAAAATATATGGATCATCCTTTGCACCGATGTAGAGAATTCCTCACGGCTCGGAACTGAGCACGCATTTGGCGTTACTGTAGAGTTTGGTCCACACCCTCGTGCAACATCAACACATCCCTCGCAGAAGCAATATTAATATAGCAAGCTTATGACTCATGCGTTTCACTTCGAGGCAGAAACGGATCTAAGGAGCGTGCAGTATCTTTTTTATTATTATATTCGTACACTTACCTCCTTATTACCGTAATCGATGTACAAAACGGTAGCGTTGCTTCCCTGAATTCGTTCCACCTTGGCGCGATACCATTGATTGTCGAAGGTGAACTGAGCGGCCACCAGATCGCCACGTTTAGGCGTGTACGATCCAGCGATGGGAGGATTGCCGTGGAAGTCAGCATGTAGTTTGCTCATTAGTGTTTCGAGCTTGGGGCCGTTCTCCACTGACTGTGCGAAGAACGTAAGAGTCTCGGTAATTTCAGTAACGATAACATTTTCGTAGTTGACTTTGCGCTCTACCAATATTTTCTCATCCTTTTCCTCTTCAACCACAACCTTCTCTTCGGGGACTTGCTCCACATAGTTGGCCCAAATGTTCTTTTTAGCCGCCTTGGCACGATCTTCGGCACTCTTCAACAGGCGATAATATTCCGATTTTTCTGCACTAAAGTGAACTTCGGCAAGACCTTCTTCCACAAGAGCAACTGAAAGGTTGGCCCCGGTGTCGGTCCACAGCCAGCCAATAACTGAGGATCCTGCCTTGTCAGTGGTATCAATATGTACTGAAACGTCACGCTGCAAAACACGCTCGCGTGTAAAGGTAAGAGCTTCGTCACCAAACGGTTCTCCTTCTTGGGCAGGTACGCCATTCAAGGCAGGGCGAGAAGAGCGCGGACAAGATATTCCTGCTAACAGGAATGTTACCAGACAGCTGTCCTTTGGCACAAAAATACGCAGTCGGGAGCCGCTGGCAACAAACTCGACAATGGCTTCGGATCGAAGCGCACGCTGCCACGAAGGCAAGTACTGAACCTTGATTCGGGAATGGTCAACAGTCAGATCGTTTACACGCAATGTAGCGTTATCCTTTTTGGCGTGCAGTCCCTTCAGTCCTTTGATAGCTTGCTGCTCAGCAGCAATAAGTTGATCGTAGGCGGAAGATCTCTGATCATCATCTTGGCGATAACGTACGCATGTAGCCAAGCCTTTTGCCACCATTGCTTCAGCCACATTTTGACCGCCAATTAAAACTGTGTAACAGTACTTCTCAGGGAAATTTTCGCGAGGCGGCGAGATGTAATCAAGATTACACTGCACTTTCTTATTAATCAGTTTCTTGCGCAGGAATTCGCGTGCGTCGAACATGTGCGGAATCTCATAAAGTGGCCGGTAGTTCTTTCCACGTGGTGGGGCCTTCACAATTTCTTCACCATCCGTTCCAACTACAGCACGTTGGTCACGTGGTGGTCTTATTGACGAAAAGAACACCTTCTTCACGTGGCCATTCGAAAGACGCACATTGACAGCATCGCCATTAAAGACTTCAATTACGGTGCCTCCGAAGTCTTTTTCCTTCGAGTTAAAAGCGGGTGTTTTTGCTTGATAGTCTTGCCACTGACGAAGGCGTTTTTCCTTAGCAACACGTTCCGCAGCACGTAGTTTATCCGCACCTGCCAATGAAAGAAAAAAAGATATTGAGTACAAATAATTGAAATATTTTAAACACAATTTACGTATACATTCACAGTTGTCGGCGGGGTGAAATGAACGCAATGGCAATATAAATCTGCCACAACATTCTTGGAGTCCGTCATTTATGTAGCAACTGATTGCTCAGTAGAGCAGCACATCACAAGGCTATGTACCAATTAGATGCTGCATCTGTGCAAACGAGCTGCTAGCTTTCCTATCAAAACTGTTGGTAGGGTTTTACACTCACCTGTTTTCATTACCGCCATGGACCAGTCCACGCACTTTGCTAATCCTTCGCGCAACAGCGACTCCGCAATGTTACCCTTCGGATATAAAATCGATCCAATGAAGTTCGAGTTGTTAACCGATTCCAGTCGGATTTCAACATCACGCTGCAAAAGGCGAGTCTCTACGTAGTAACGCGCCTCATCTGCGAACGGCACCTTGACGCTAAGGTCGGGCTTGCCATCAGCATCCAGCTTTACGCCCGGGCAACGAATTCCAGAAATCATGAGAGTTATATAATGAAAATCAGGAAGTAGAAATGCGCGCACAGTTGAACCATCTCGCACGTGCTCGATGATGGCCTTGACCGGTTTTCCTCCGTAGACATCAACAATATGGGCAGGATTCTCGTGAGCCCACTTGATGTTACGAACCTTCTCTACGGCGTTAACATTATGCGACCACTTACCACGGCCAGCGGCACGTGCTTGGTCTTCCAGCTCAATTAAAGTTTGTTGCTCAGGCGTAGGGCGTCCTTCGCGGCGGACAGATACCAAACCCTCGCGCACAATCGACTCGACCACATTTTCGCCAGTTTCCTTATCCTTACCAATCCACACGAAGCCGTACTCCCGGTTTGAATTGGCGGGCTTGTCAAAAGTAAATGTCACTTCAACGCCGATCAACTTCTTACGAAGAAATTCCCTTGACTCCCAGGCCCAAGGTTCGTCTTTAGTCTCGTCACCGCCAGCACCAGGACGACGAGCTAGTTTTGGTGCAAGGACATGTGAGAAGGTAATTTGTTTCTCCGGAGGTGGGGCACCCTTAGTGGCGCGTATTACTAATGTGTCGCCAGAGAGCACCTAAAAAATAGCGAGTCTTACAAACTGGAACTGAAGTGAGGAGTGAGGTTAAAATGACATGCACATGTCGATAGTGGTGGAACTTATATATTTTGATACTATCGGATGCCTTGGTCTATGACATGTTGTTCCATCTCCATTATAATGACAACACGTACGAGTTGCTATCGATATTTTGTATTTATTTATATCTTTAAACTTTGTCAAAGAATGCCCCGAAATGTAGAAAAAAAAAGGTTTACCGCTCACTGGTTACTGATCACTGTATTACTGACAAATAACTCGAAAACTATGCGTTAATCAGTGCATCCATAGGTGTACATATAAGTAAATATATATTTTGTTTGCTTGTGCTCGCTACATGCAATTTTGACAAGCTATGAAATAACACCTGCGCTAGCCAATATTAGCTTATTAATAAACGATTGCAACAAATATACCTTATACCTCCTTCCTATCTCCTATGTTTAAGCCAAAAAGGGTATATTTTTCTCTAAAAATGCTCAACAGGTTTTTCTCTCAAAAAGTATGGGTGACAACGTCACACCGTCGTCTGACTCTCCCACTTTCTATAAACGGATCGGCAGATAATTTTTATCATTACTTACGTACCCCAGGACAAAGGTGCATCGAGTATATTTATTGTAGTGTACGAAACTATAAAAGAGCTTAGAAAAGAGAAAGTGCCCATGTCCTTAACAAAACTATATTTATTTATTTTGTACCATTTGTGTACATGAATGTAAATGCATTCATACGTATTTACATACATATGCATGCATGTTGGAACGAAGTTCTCCTTTCTGAGGGCAGGGCGGCTAACGTTTTCGCCGAAGAGGTTAGGAACGAACTAACTTCCATGCAGTGACTAAAACTTTTTGTAAAACAAACATGTCAATATTTTATGTATTATCAACGCTCGAAACCTTAAAAATGCTTTTAAGAATTAACAGCGCGGTTAAAAGCAAACCGTTCCGAAACGCCGGCAAATGATGTTGATGACGTTGTCAGGCCAGTGCCCACAATAACAACAACCTCTTAGGCACATACATACAGTAGATGTACATATGTATGCACACGAAAACTAGCACCGCGCCGAAGAAAATCTGCCAGGTTGGCACCTTCGATAACTTTCATTTCTTCTTTGGACAAGCGTGTGCAACGTGTCACTCACACACTCACAGAGACAATACGCACGTCTCTTTCGCACTTGTCAGAGCTGCACTCGGTAATTTTATCAAGCCGCCGCATTTGCCACGCTGATGACAGATAATACCTTTAATGCGAGGAAATTCCCTAATGCTGTCTCCACACACATCCTGATACCGCCCCAACTCCCTTTTATTCAAATGAACTTACTTGTTTCACAATTCCGGACAACGTCTTCGCTGGGGCTGGAGGCACACCATCTTTTGGTGCTCCGGCAGCTGTCGCGGTGTTGGCTGCTGTTGCCATTTTACGTAGAAATGCGGGTGAGGTTTTTACCAAAAAGCCCTTACACAAGGCTGTAATAAGATGATTTTATTTGTCACGTTCGAACACTGACTGCGTCTAACTTAATTAAGTTATTTGAGCAAGGAGGAGCCACACACAATAAAATGTTCCGAATTTTCACTGTGGTCGTGCTGGGGAAGCTGATACATCGATATATCTCGTTTTCTATTGTATTTGCACTTTCCATTTTCGACAATGTCACAGACCAGTCTATCGATACGTGATATACTTTAATGGAATTTTGCAAGGTGAGTTACATACACAGGGTTCAAATCAAACAATCGTGCCGCGCGGGAACGCATAACATCAGATCTCTAAACTAAAAAGGTAATGAGCCGCGCAAATAAGAGGAGCCACACACAATAAAATGTTCCGAATTTTCACTGTGGTCGTTCTGGGGAAGCTGATACATCGATATATCTCGTTTTCTCTTGTATTTTCCAGCTCTTTCCATTTTCGTCGATGTCACAGACCAGTCTATCGATACGAGACATATTTTCATGGAAATTTTGCAAGGTGAGCTACCTAGACAGGGTTCCAAATCAAACAATCGTGCCGCGCGGGAACGCATAACAACACATCTCTAAATTAAAAAAGTAATGAGCCGCTCAAACAAATTGTTTGGCGATAAAGCCTTCGAATTGCTAAAGGACCTAGAAAGATCCTCCCAAACCATTCCAGCTTTTGATGACGATGGAGTGCGCCAAGTACTTGAGGAGATAAAGGCAATTTTCGAGGAGAACGTCGCTCAGGCATCCAGCTACAACAGCTCGGGCGATCGGAGTTTGTGGCCGCTGTTAAATTATAGGCATGCGGCGTTGCAGCGGAACAAACGTTGTTTACTGGCTTACTTATACGAGCGCAGTAAACGTATCAAAACGCTACGCTGGGAATTTGGACCAATTATCCCTGGTGATATTAAGCAGGCCTTGTGCGAGCCGGAGGTTCAGTTTTTCAACAACTACTCCAAGTCGTTGGCGGCTTACATGTGCAACGCTGGCTGCAGCCAGGGGCAGGGTATAGATCTGACAAATAATCTACACCCTCCCAAATCTCTGTACATTGAGGTGCGCTGCATGGAGGACTATGGAAAATTCGAACTTGATGATGGAGAGCTCATACATCTGAAGAAGAACAGTCAGCACTATCTGCCGCGGGCCCAGGTGGAGTCTCTTGTTCGGCAGGGCATACTGCAGCACATTTCTTAATGGTAAAAACTAATTTATTTCAAAACATTAAACATATAAAAGTAATAAATTATGTTATTTTGTTTCCAATGATACCTATCGGTTAATCGTGTAACTGGTGTGGAATCATCGCTTGGACTGGCCACTCTGTCAGCTGTTCGCCAGTCTTACGTGACGCAATCGCTTTTTTGCTTTTAATATAATTTAAATTAGTGATAAAAATGAATCAAGCAGATGTAACCAAATTGATCTCCCAGTTGCGGATTGCTGTTAGGCCCAATCAGCGTAACTTGAAAAATCCAGATGGACCCGAGGGGCGCTTGCTAAAGCTACGTAAAACTGTTACCGCTTTGATGAAGCATGAGCGTATTGAATTGTACTACAATCGAGCTGATGAAGCTCGTGGTTATGCCGAACTGGTTCGTATAATTTCGAATGGCTATAAATTCAGTTCATTACATTCTATTCCGATTCCAAAACAGCTAATTTCCAATGCCATACGACATGGGGACCGCCATAAGGCCACCATGGAACTAGCTGATTTTTGGCTCCTGGAAAAACAGCAGGTCCACAAGCTGTTTAAAGTACTAGTTCCCCGCTACGAAAACTACAATGTATCTTACACGCGAATGTACAAAGCGCCTCGTAATTATCCAGGAATGTACTACAGACAGTCGGTACTAGAGCTTCGTGGCAATCCGTACCCTTCCCTTTTAATGGATCAATCACAGAACCGTAATCTTCTGCACAATGTGCTTCTTGATGAGGCCAGGAAAGAGTTTAGGCGTAAAAAATTAGCTGACTTAGTTAACTAGGAAATCAAACTATTTTCTTTGTTGGACTGGAAGTGCTTATATTTAAGACGTGAAAACTAACCAATTAAAAGTGGATATACATACTACATATATACGATTAACAAAACGTAACATTATTCCCTTCAACACAGGTTAAATTAAATTTGTATTCTCTTTGGAACGTACATCATGTATAGGTACATACATATGTACGTATATACATTTATATTTATCTTGCTAAAGCTTCCTGACGTTGCAATGGCTTAAGAAGTCCGATTTCCAATCTAAAGAGTGCGGAAATAGGTTAGCAGTAATTTACAGTAGCTCAGTTTTGGAATTCGATACTTACCCTTCCCGGTTAGACAGATGTCGCGAACCATTTCGCACTGGCTGTAGAAAAACTGATGGTCATTTTTGGAGGTTGCACACATGGGCTGAAATGGATCGCAGGTTTTAATGGCCATACATGCCGAGCTTCTCTGTTTTAATGGTAAAGATACGCATAGCGCAAATAGTATAGACACGAACGAGATAAGGAAGCAAAACAATACAATTTTCGTCGTGGCTTTGCTCATCAAAGTAGAAATTACGTCCATCGTGTCTATCATATGCCTACAAAAATCGTATCATAATTTAATAGATATGCGTCTAATTTTGTTTTTAGTCTGAGCTTCTCAAGCTTCGGCAAATGTGATTGTTATTTGCTGAATATTTATGCATATAACAACATGAACACATGCACACTTGCTCTCCGATTGCACAGAGCCAAAATTGTTTTCTGACGACACTTCGAAACGGCTATCCAACAACTGATAACCACAATACATATGTATGTATGTACATACATGCATTCAACCGCCGATGCGTGCTGATTTGTTGCGCTTTTGCCCATCAACAGGGCGTTGCCATGGCAGTGATCACTGTTCCCTTTGCCTCCGCTTTTTTCGGGAGCTATTGTTTATGCAACTCGTCAAATTGTTGTACTATGAATGGTTGCTTAACTGACTGGAACACCGGCTCTAGTCGGTGTGATAACGTTAAAACATATGTATGAATGTATGTACATGGTACAGTTAAGTGTTAAGTATTCTATATATGTAAATATTATACATATTACATATTATGTACATATATTCATTCCTGCAGGTTCCAAGTGTTCGTTAGCGACTAACATAATCGAAGCGATCCAGTTTAGGTGTTACGTTTTTTACGCGCAGCAATGCAAATTACATTTAAAGATGTCGAAACATTAAGCAAAATTATGTGGCCTTATTGTGGTTTTTAAGTAATGATAAACTATGCACCATTAAATTAATTGAAAGAATGTTGCATGCAAAAAAAAACCGTTCACATCTCTTTACTGAAATTATAAAATCGTAAGGCCCGACATTAGGGAATGTCGGGAACGTTATCAATTTCCTTGTTGGTGGGACGGATGTCAGGACTGAGCGGCAGCCTGTCTATAAGAGTCAGGTGACTTAATTACATTTGCATTATTAAGTTTTATGGTAGTACTTGGAGCCCAAAACGCCCACATACTGACCCCAGCTGGTAACGACGCATCGCAGTGCAATTAAAAAAGCATGCCGTAGGTCTGAGGTAGGGACACAGTACTTACATATGTACATATGTATGTACATATGTATATATTCCCACAGCCTACATACATATACATATATGTATTAGGCTGAGTCATAATTTGACTAAAACTTTTTGAATATATTTTTACAAGCGAACACAACACCCTTTATCCTGATAGCTCTGCCTGTCCGTGTTATTTGTCGCCTAGTTAATTTCTTCATTGTGGCTCCAATACTGCCCCAATTTGGTGATCTGATAGATATGGTCCTTCCCTACGGAATGGCGTTTTTAGTTTTCTGCTATCTTCAAAATTGTAGATTTGGGAGGTTTTCGCCCTTTTGCGGAGGCGGAAAGGGGCGTGGCTCATTTTTGAAATACACTTGTAACAGTGTGAGCATACAGAAGTCTGTATGCAAAATTTGGTGGCTCTAGCTCTTATGGTCTCTGAGATCCAGGCGCTCATAAGGACGGACGGACGGACGGACGGACGGACGGACAGACAGACATGGCTCAATCGACTCGGCTATTGATGCTGATCAAGAATATATATACTTTATGGGGTCGGAAACGTTTCCTTCTGTGCGTTTCATACAACCGTTATTCCGCACAAATACAATATACCCTATTTACTCTTCGAGTACCGGGTATAAAAAGTCACCATCAGTCACCATTAATTTATACATATATTGAATTTTTGATAATAGAAATGTTTGAATACAGCGTTTGAAAAGAAACGAGAAGAGACGTGTGAGACGCTTCTTACGCGTCACAACTTTTATACCCGGCACTCAGTACTACATCTGCACCTTAGCGGTGTTTTGCCAAATTTTACATTTTTTCTTCATCTGTCATCTACATCTACAACACTTCTCACACCAACACGCTCCTTTAGCTCGCCCCCCTTCCCTAGACCCACACACTGCAGACTCACGGCAGAGGCAGAGCCAGCGGCAGAGGCAGAGCCAGCGGCAGAGGCAGAGCCAGCGGCAGAGGCAAAGCCAGCGGCAGAGCCAGCGGCAAATATAAGCTGCGGAACGGGGTGGGTTTGGCCACTGCTAATTAATTTCTTCATTGTGGCTATAATAAAGGTCCAATAATGCCCCAATTTGGTGATCTGATAGATATGGTCATTCCCTACGGAATGGCGTTTTCTGCTATCTTCAAAATTGTAGATTTGGGAGGTTTTCGCCCTTTTGCGGAGGCGGAAGGGAGCGTGGCTCTTTTTTGAAATACACTTGTAACAGTGTGAGCACACAGAAGTATGGATGCAAAATTTGGTGGCTCTAGCTTTTATGGCCTCTGAGATCCAGGCGCTCAACAAGACGGACGGACAGACGGACAGACAGACAGACAGACATAGACTCGGCTATTGATGCTGAGCAAGAATATATATGTATACTTTATGGGGTCGGAAACGTTTCCTTCTGTGCGTTACATACATTCTCTTTGTGCACAAATACAATATACCCTATTTACTCTTCGAGTACCGGGTATAAAAACGTTGGAGCGTAGCAGAAATCATTGATCGGTCCAGTAGGGGAGACTTAAGAACTAGACTAAAAACTAGAATCATGAGGTATAATGTAATTCAAAAGTAAGTTGGATGTGATCTTACTGTTTAATCGTTTCAACTAAAAAAAGAACCCTGAAAAATGATTTTGTATGCGAAAAAATTGTATTTTAGTAGATTGTCTGCTGAAGGCTGAAGGCAATAGATAAGGTCTTCAATATCCTCAAAAGTTATGAAAACCATTTTTTATCGCTCTGAACGTGTCTTGACAGTTCGTACACGACTGATTGCACATTTTTTAGTTGAAAGCACAAGGGTGCACGAATCATGTTTGGAAAAATATGGACATGTGATCTGGGTTCTGTAATCACATGTGATGAGTGTTAAGTTGTATTAGTATGTATGTAGTATGTAATATGGTAAGGTAGACTCAAAATTATGTGGCCTTATTATGGTTTTTAAGTAATGATAAACTATGCACCATTAAATTAATTGAAAGAATGTTGCATGCAAAAAAAACCGTTCACATCTCTTTACTGAAATAATAAAATCGTAAGGCTTGGCGTTCAGAGGTATCTGATAAATTCTTAAAAATTCTTCGGGTTTATAATTCATACATTTCAGGCTTTCTAAAGAGGTATTACATGTTTAATTTGGATGACTGGAAATATCTGAAAAAAGTTTTGAAAATTTGTAGGCGCGGAACTACTATTTCATTGAACACAACTGTACATACGCATCTGCATACATACATATGTATGTACATATGTACATACATATGTACATCGGATAAATTTAATTGCTAAGAAGAAGGATAGGCATGATTGTGCTTTAGTTAACTTTGTAGGGAAGCGTATGCGTACCATTTTTACGTCCTTGGTAATTTATAATGGGGGTGTTAACTGCTGTTTTTTTGTTTTACATTTATGTATTTTTGCCATGAAAAATTATTTGCATATGCACATATATGTACCTACATACATACATATGTATGTATTTATGTAAGTCCATCGATATCTAACTTTCAGCCGGGGATGTACGAATTTTTCGCTTGTGCAAGCACACGCCACTCATACAGCAGCCAGCGTTGAAACGCCACAGCATTCAGGATAAAAATAGAATCTAGAAAATGTTTATATATGGAACATGCGCAGCTCATTGATAAAAATCCCCGACACTGCTGCGCACTCTCTCAGTATACCCGAGATGGAATCGAGCCGAAAAACGAGAGAAAGGGCTTACTTCAGAGTATAAAATCCTGCAGGATATATACATATGTGCATATATACATACATATGGATGTACATGCCATGACGGTGGCGTTTTATGCTGCTGTTCTTATATTCTGCCATTCAGTATCGAAGAGTCGCACAACCAGAACAGTTGATAAAATCTATAGCCATCGCCATCCTTCGCTGTCTTTGGTTCTGGATTCTATTTGCAGACGTGTGGGTGTACGTGTTACACAGTTTTGAGTGTATAACTAACGGTCAGTTATCTATGTATTTTGTTGGTTGCGTACCAGTGGTCAGTGCAATTTTGTTCTAAGAAACTGGATTTTAAAGTATATTATGCATAAATGTGTACCAAAAATATATTTTTAAAATAAATGAATGCGTAATCAATAACGAACATACTCGTGTGTACATACTTTAAATCAAAATTTTTCTGTATGGCTGTGCTGTGTATCTGTGGCAAAACGGGCAGGGCGTCGGGCCATTCTGACGTTTGTTTTTTAGACTTTTCAACTTTCTCTATGCCAATCAATTTGTTTTTCAACTTGTTCAAATTGAAATTATATCTTTGGCATTTGGAATGACAATAACCAGAAGTCAGTTTATGTATCTATATATACATACACATATACATATGTAGTTTTTCTCCCCTTCCGCAGTGGGCTTAACAGACACACCATGAAAAATAATTATAACGCGCTTTTGCTGGCAACACTTGCATCATGGTTATTCTGTAGCACAGTTTTGGGAACAACAGAGGGACAGGAAACGCCATTGGCTCTTCCTGTAGCTGAGCATACAACTTCTCCTTCCATACAAGGAGAAGTCTGGGAGGAAGACGACCACGAAGTGTTAATAAGGAACGAACGTGGTACAAAAAGTGATGGTAAGTGCTTGGTTTTAACTTTCTTCTCTATGAATTTGGAGGACGGTAAACTAAAAAAAAATTTGTTTGGCTCATTTGTATATATATTTAAGGACTTTCATGTCGATATGGCAAGAATCCGTGGACTGAATGTGATACAAAAACCAATACGCGCTCCAGAACATTGACATTGAAAAAGGGAGATCCGGCATGCGATCAAACTCGCACTATTCAGAAAAAATGTAAAAAAGGTAAGCGTACATGATTTCATTTTTTTTTTTGCAAATTCCTGCATGAATCGGTTATTCTACCATACAGCATGCCGCTACGAAAAAGGATCTTGGTCTGAGTGCGCTACCGGACAAATGACCCGAGCCGATAAACTAAAAGCGAGCAGTGATCCCTCTTGCGAAACAACGCGTGTTATCAAGAAGAACTGCAAGCCCGGAAAGTCCAAGGATAAGAGTGCCAAGGAACAGCGTAAAAACAAGGACAAAGGTAATTTTTTTAAAAAGCTATCCAAAGAAGCAAAGTAAATAGCGTCACCATAACTTTTAGTAATTGTATACGTATTTAGATTTATCCAATTCCTTTCGTAATGCACAAAAATTACATACATTTATTTCTGTTCTTATTTCCATGCAGGCGCTCGCAAAGGACGCGTTTAAGTGATTTCATACATGATCACTTGAAAACCCAAAGCTTATTTATGCAACGCAGAATATTAAAATATTCATTCAATAACATACATACATACCCACTTATTTAGTTTATTCAAAAAATGAAATACTACTACATACATACATATACATACATACCATTTTCTAAAATTATTTAAAACTGAAGGGGCAATTACCAGACCGGGTGGAATAATACAAAGAAAACAGACAAACGCCCCTTAAATTGTCAAACAGTTTAAATCGGACACATTTTGAAAAAATTACCAGAGTTGTTCTTCGATTGAATTTTACATAATACTACCCGTAAATATAAAAAACAAATACAATTAATCAAATATCTGATGTAAAATTTTGGTAAACTATCAGCTTCTGTATCTGATCTCAACAAAACAGAACGGTAACATTAACAAAGAAAATGAAATAAAAGAGACAGTATAAAGATCGTCATTCACTGATATAAATTACATAAAAATACTTAGTGTAAATATTGTAAAAAAAAAATCAAAGAACTTACTATATTGTATGTACGAAACATAAAATCCCTGCAGTAGTGGACAAAAGTGAGTTGATTTGGAATAAGAAGAGCATAAGCGTCGTTTTCTGCACTGTAGGCGTTGGTATTTTAAAGTAGCTTTAATCTTATTTTCAATGGGTAAAATTTAAAGTTATCTACATACATACATATGTACATACATAATGTGTATTAAATGTATGCAATATCCCAAAAATATATGGTAATGAAATACATATACATTTTACAGAATTGGTTTATCTTTTTATTAACAAAATAAAAATATAAACACACATCAATTTTTAACGTTGACGACAATTAAATGTATTTGACTGTAGGTCATATTTGACTACACCATAAACATACCGCAACTGCATCCACATAACTGATAAAAAAACAGCTCCCATCAACTTATGGGGCATTATTAAGCTAAAATTCGTTTTATTAATTCATAAAGAAGAAGAACAACCAAGTAATACCCCAAAATTAAGTGGAATCGTTTACGTACGTATACATTCATACATACAATATAAGACATAAGAAATAACTGAACTTTAATAAATACAAATATTACAAAAATACAAATTTCAATAAAATTTGAAAGAAATATTTTTGTGTCTTTTTCATCATGACGACGCTTTGGAAGACTAACATGATGATCTCAATGAAATTCGAGTTGCTACAGGAGACATGAGTTTTTAAATAATCGAGCGGAAGAGCGCACACCCATATGTATCTACATACATACATATGTACACATGTATGAATATATTTTTAGGGTCTGAAACCTTTAAGATAACAAATGTTGCCTGGCAGGGTATCGAATATTGCAGACATTTTTTGTGCAGTTTGTTATGCAGTGCTTTAATTTCTTTCGAGGAGAAGTTTATTGTTACTCCGAGTCACGACCATGCGCACATCCCGCTCCGTCAGATGGAAAAATGGGAATCTGTGCCGGTGCAGTGGTGAAACAGCGCCAGGTACATATGTACATACATACATACATATGTATATACATATGCATGTACATATGTAATATCGACAAAGAGTTAAGTGCCGTTAATTAAGACTCTCGACTGTCATGAAATTGATGACACAGGAGCATAGAATGTTAGTGTATGTTTACATACAGTAAGCACACATATTATTCGTACACCACCATCGCCCAAGTTTGAACACCTATAACTTGGCGTACGGTCAACGTAAACAGAAAAAGTTAATTTTGTATCAAAGATTAACATTTCTACTGTATGTTTATGAAAAAAGTTTCTAATTTTCTTCTATGGTATCCTTATAAAAATTAACTTAAGCAAAAAATACCTTTTTTTCGCACATAAATTATTCGTACAGCCGTCCGATTCCTTAAGTAAAATTAAAATATTAAAGGTAAAATGAACATTGAAAATTTTTGTTTGCTATATTTAGCCCTAATGATAGCTCAAAGCCCTAGAAACAATCTTTCCCCCAAGCTATTGATGCCCCATGAATTAATAGTGACCCCCTCCACAAGCAGTACCGGTTGCAATAGCTCCCTCGATGAAATGTTGGGCTTCCGTATTCTTTTTTACCAATTTTGCCACGCAGGCTTCATGAAAGTTAAGTTTACTAACCGTAGTGAAAGTTTCAGCTAGTTGCAGTTTTAAATGAGCCAGATTTGATCCAAAAAAGATTAAATTTTGTGTCATTTTTTGGGATGGGTCAAGTTTAACTTCGAATTATGACCAAACGGAATGACACATGGATGCCAATTGTCACTCAAAATAATGTTTAATACACCCTTTTATATATTTCCATTACATAAGGCCATTCGTAAAGCTCCAGTTAAAAAACAACACAGGTGAAAAACTAGGCACCCTTTTGATGACCCATACGATTTTTTTCAAGACATGTTAAATTAATTTTCCGGAAGACTTTTGGAGAAACCCATGGCCAGATTCATTTCTAGAGAATGAGAATGACTAGAGAGTCCATCTAAGACAGATTTTTGATTGGTTGGCCTTGCGAAAGTTCATTTAGCCCATGATGAGAAAATGGTGGTCCCTCCTGTATGGCATTTCGGAGGGTGCCTAGTGTTTCACCTGTGTTGTTTTTTAACTGGAGCTTTACGAATGGCCTTATGTAATGGAAATATATAAAAGGGTGTATTAAACATTATTTTGAGTGACAATTGGCATCCATGTGTCATTCCGTTTGGTCATAATTCGAAGTTAAATTTGACCCATCCCAAAAAATGACACAAAATTTAATCTTTTTTGGATCAAATCTGGCTCATTTAAAACTGCAACTAGCTGAAACTTTCACTACGGTTAGTAAACTTAACTTTCATGAAGCCTGCGTGGCAAAATTGGTAAAAAAGAATACGGAAGCCCAACATTTCATCGAGGGAGCTATTGCAACCGGTACTGCTTGTGGAGGGGGTCACTATTAATTCATGGGGAATCAATAGCTTGGGGGAAAGATTGTTTCTAGGGCTTTGAGTTATCATTAGGGCTAAATATAGCAAACACAAATTTTCAATGTTCATTTTACCTTTAATATTTTAATTTTACTTAAGGAATCGGACGGCTGTACGAATAATTTATATGCGAAAAAAAAGGTATTTTTTGCTTAAGTTAATTTTTATAAGGATACCATAGAAGAAACTTAGAAACTTTTTTCATAAACATATAGTAGAAATGTTAATCTTTGATACAAAATTAACTTTTTCTGTTTACGTTGACCGTACGCCAAGTTATCCGAAAATTCAATTTATATAGGAAATTACGGTTCCTAACTCAAAACGATAGAGCCGATCTCTTATTTTCGTCTTTGCAGAAAGAAATAAGAAGTGGAGCTTGTTTAAGTGTTTAATAAAATATGTATGCATGTGCATACACACATATGTATGTATGTAGGTACATTCATCCGCATATGTACATACATATGTACATATGTATGTACATATATTTTTTCGATGCTTTTGTTTTTATTTTCAACAAAAATGAACCTCTCTTTCTCTTTCGTAAACCTCTCAGTATAGTCACTCGAAACTTGTTTTGAGAGAAGTCCGCTCAAACTTGCTCAAAACTGTGTACTGCGACATACATACACATTCGCACGCTCATTGCTGCCCAGACATACATACATACATATATCAATGTGTATACATAAACATATGTATGTATGTACATATGTACATATTTATTTATTTCTGTGAGGCTGGTCGAAGAAAGAACTCCAATCTGTTACACAATGTGTGGTCATTGTTTACATTCACTTACATACATACATATGTATGTATGTATGAATGTATTTACATACATTTATTAATAGATACATATGTAAATATGTACAACCATCTTCTAGCATAGTGCACCCATGAACACACAAACTTCCCTATCTTATCATTTCTACTGTGAATATTTACATTAATGGTACTGTTTTCTCATGGATTTTTCTCGGTTTCTTTTCATTAGTACGGACTTACATACATACACACATATGTACATATGTATGTACCTATGTACATATGTATGTACATAAATACATATAAAGCCGGTGGCTTTTAGTATCAAGCAAGAATCATTCTTTTAATGATTAAAGATATACATATTTATGTACACACATATATGTACATACATATGTATGTATGTATTTACATTGTGTTCAAACAGTGGCGCCTTTCCTACCGACGACTGCAAACGCAAGCAGGAGGTACGTGCACATCCATACATACATTCTTACATGTATTTTCCTAACTGATAAGAATGAACGCATTTAATATTTATTAAAAAGTACATGAACATGAACATACATATGTACATGAACACACACATACCTCTGCATGTCCGTTTTTATATGTATATGCAAGTATCTGCATGCTTAGGGTACATACATACATATACATATTTTGAAGGCATAAAAACCCTCTCATTTCGCTCCCATTTCATTGAGAGCGAGAGCGGGAGAGAGAGCACACAACCATGATGAGAGAGATGAGATGAGTGAACACACTGAACTGAGCGCAATCCTCAATTCAATTTAAAAATTCAATTCCATTTTCAGCTCGGATCGTGACGAATCGCGATCCATCCGTAGAGTTTTACAGTAAATATCGGTTTGGCCAATACATTTATAAGTTTTAACTTAATATTTTGTGAAGTAACACCTAGTGTCCATTTTCCGAATTTTCCCGGACCATTTGAGTGAGTTTCTTTGTGTGATTATCATCATTCGGGATTTGTGCGCGCGCAGCATTATTTTCAGCTCACCCCTTCCTGTTTTTGTCCAGAAAGAGTACCCGTTGAGTGTGAAACTCTGGGAAGACACGCCAAAAGCTGCTGATTTGTAGCAATAATTCGAATACGATTGCAAACGCAACTTTGATTGAAAGGTAAGAATAGCGACCTGAAGCAATTGACATGTAAATAGGTATTTTACACTGTATTGTAAGTATGTACATATGTACATACATACATATTTATGAGTATCTGAAGTGGCACCACCATCTCAAGTTCTGGAGAGAGTCAGAATTAACAATAATTGTAAGAGCTAAAGAAAACGAATTAAGCTTATAAATTTAATAATTTATGTCGATGGTGCTCATCGTGAAAATAATATCATTCTTCCCACATGGCTGCCTGTCAGACCACCGTCAGAATTACAAAGAAATATTTTTATTTTATCAGCTTTCAATTCGTTCAATGCATGATTTTACATACATTTTTTGTTTTTGCCGTACACATTGGCAAATTTCGATGTACATATTTATATAGGGATAGGGATATATAGGGATTTATAAAGGGATATATGTATGTATGTAAAAATGTATGTGTACATATGTATGTACATAGTCGGATATTTATACCCGGCACTCGAAGAGTAAATAGGGTATATTGTATTTGTGCACAAAGTGGATGTATATACAGTAAGCACACATATTATTCGTACACCACCATCACCCTATTTTGAACACCTATAACTTGGCGTTCGGTCAACGCAAACCGAAAAAGTTAATTTTGTATCAAAGATCAATATATCTACTATATGTTTATGAAAACAAGCTTAAGCTCCCTTTTTTTCGCACATAAATTATTCGTACAGCCGTCCAATTCCTTAAGTAAAATTTAAATATTAAGGGTAACTTGTACTATGAAAATGTTTATTTGCTATATTTAGTCTTTGTGATAACTTAAAAGCCCTAGAAACAAAATTTCCCCCAAGTTATTGGTTCCCCATGGAACTCATGGAACTGAACTTTACTAACTGTAGTGAAATTTTCAGCTGTTTGCAGTTTTAAATGAGCCAGATTTGATCAAAAAAAGATGAATTTTTGTGTAATTTTGTTGGCTGGGTCAAGTTTGGCTTCGAATTATGACCAAATGGAATGACACATGGATGCCAGATGTTTTCAAAATATAGGGGCTCCAGTTCAAAAACAACACTGGTGAAACAAGGAAGGGAGCTATTGTAACCGGTACTGCTTGTGGAGGGGGTCACTATTAATTCATGGGGCACCAATAACTTGGGGGAAATATTGTTTCTAGGGCTTTTAGTTATCATAAAGTTGGATCATTATTATGCCACAATGAAGAAATTAATTTGCAGTGGCTATGTAAACCCATCCCGTCACGCAGCTTATGTTTGTTTTTTTGCACATTCTCTCATTCACACTCTGCTTCGCGCAGTGTGCGGCCTCTGCCTCTGCCGTACCTCAGCCTCTGCCGCGTCTCTGCCGTGACTCTGCAGTGTGTGGCTCTAGGGGAGGGTGGCGAGCTGAAGGAGCGTGTTGGCGTGAGAAGTGTTGTAGATGTAGATGACAGATGAAGAAAAAAATTTGTAAAATTTGACAAAATGACCGCTAAGGTACAGATGTAGTACTGAGTGCCGGGTATAAAAGTTGTGACGCGTAAGAAGCGTCTCACACGTCCCTTTTTAGTTTTCTGCTATCTTCAAAATTGTAAATTTTGGGAGGTTTTCGCCCTTTTGCGGAGGCGGAAGGGGGCGTGGCTCATTTTTTAAATACACTTGTAACAGTGTGAGCATACAGAAGTATGGATGCAAAATTTGGTGGCTCTAGCTCTTATAGTCTCTGAGTACTAGGCGCTCATCAGGACGGACAGACGGACAGACGGACGGACGGACAGACGGACAGACAGACATGGCTCAATCGACTCGGCTATTGATGCTGATCAAGAATATATATACTTTATGGGGTCGGAAACGTTTCCTTCTGTGCGTTACATACAACCGTTATCTGCACATATACAATATACCCTATTTACTCTTGGAGTACCGGGTATAATAAAAAAACCACATTTTGATATACATACATATATACATATGTATGTATGTATGTAGTACACACAATTTAATTCTGTCATATTATTATCTAAAATTATAGAAAGGCAACTAATTTTCTACACATGTACATCTGTACATGTACATCTGTATGAACATAGATTCGGAAGTTCTTCGTACATATTAACCCATATAATAAAGTATTGGAAAAAAATAGGTTAAATCTTGGCAAACCTGTATATTTTAACAATTTTTCAATGGTTTGAATTTAACTTTCAAGTGGTACCAGAGCCGCCCCCATTTTATTTTTTCCTATTGCTTTTTATTTCAGGCTTTCAGAATAAGCCATGAATCTCATATTTACATCAGCATCCGCACTAACGGTTCTTCATATTGTTCTGCTGGCACTGGCGGATGTCCCTTTATTGGTTAATGGAGAAGATGTCCCTGATGGTGTTCGTTTGGTCATGAAGACTCGCTCCGGCGATACAGTTATCAGGGCGTCCCGTGGTGCACTCGCGGATGAGACAGTCACTCTAGCAACTGTGGGTGCGGAGAGCCAACGCATCAAAAACAACCGTAAATCGAATAGATCGCAAGATACTTTGCAACAGGCAGGAGGTCACAAGTCGGGCCATAAGAAGCATGGGGCCGAGGAGCATGGAAGTGCAGTCTCACAGAACCCGCAACAAAATCACAAGCAAAGTCACAAAAATAATAGCAAGCAGCAGAGGCAGGTAATAAAACAGCAACAGCAGGAGAATCAACCACATCAAGGGGGAAAGCGACCAGGACCAAAGGCTTCAGAAACAGGTGATGAAATCTTCGAATAGTACTTGAATATTTGTGGCTGGGCCCTTCAACATGTTTTTTTATACCCGGTACTCGAAGAGTAAATAGGGTAAAAATGTAACACACAGAAGGATGCGTTTCCGACCCTACAAAGTATTTTATATGTATATTCTTTATCAGTATCAATAGCCGAGTCGATCTAGCCATGTCTGTCTATCCGTGAAGAAATTATTTTGCAGTGGTTAAACCCGCCCCTTCCAGCAGTTTATTTTGTTTTTTGCACGTTCTCTCTCACTCTCCTTCGTGCAGTGTGCGGCTCTAGGCGAGGGGGGCGAGCTAAAAGAGCGTGTTGTCGTAAGAAGTGATTTAGATGTACAAGTAGATGTAGATGACAAACATATGATGATAAACAAATGTAAAATTTGAAAAAAAAATACAATAAGGTACAGATATACATACTACTGAGTACCGGGTATAAAAGTTGTGACGCGTAAGAAGCGTCTCACACGTCCCTTCTCTTATTTTTCTTTAATTGTTTTGCAGCGTCGACTTGCAGGTATGCAAAGAGTGCTTGGTCAAATTGCGACGCCAAAACCAACATGCGCACTAGAATTCTATCTCTAAAGAAGGGGGAGCAAAATTGTCTGCCAACACGAACTATACAAAAGAAGTGCAAGAAAGGTTGGATAAAACGCTTAGACCACACACTAATACCACATTTGCCGGCCATTTGTTATGTGTTTTTTTTAAGCTAACCTAATTACCAAATTATTTTCTCATTTTACCAGGATGTCGATATGAGAAGGGCACTTGGACACAATGTAACGCGGGACAAATGACACGAGAGGATCATTTACATGTAGAGGGATTTGGGGCCAGCGATCAGAACTGCGATCCAGTGCGCACCGTCAACAAAAAGTGCAAAGGCACGGGAAGACCTCTTGAGGGAAAGCACCACGGCCCAAATCGAGCCACAAAGGAGCGTAAACAGAAGGAAAAAGGTGATTATGCTACTTGTGTAACACAAAATGTAATTAATAAATCAATGCCCAAAACAGGTACTCGTCGTACTTCGCAACAGGAGTAGAAAAGGCGTGATGTGAAGTATCTACAAATCAACAACAGTAAAGGCATATTTTCTTAAGCTGGTTTTCTAAAAGTAAGATCGTACACTTTGTAAACAAAATCAATCTGTAGTTTTCATTGAAAGCATTCAACTTGTTTCATTTTATTTTTCTCGAGAAAGGAACCATTTAACCTTGTGTTTTATTTTGTAGTATAATTTGAGTTAGCGAGTATTTGCGATACAAATTTAATTGGTTGTGCTACCAAAAACCTATCCGATATTGGAAAATAGCTTATTTCCCGAATTCAATTTCGTCTTCGTATGAAAACTAGCTTCAGAATTACCGGAATATCTTTCTTTGAAATCCAGTCAACTCACAGCCACATCTGTGGCCACCAGGATATTCGTACGTTCGCTTCGAAAGTAATTTATTACTCTATCGCGTTCCATCTAGGACTTTTCTCCGTGGATCAATCCAACACCAACCCAAAATGCGCGTAAAAATGCGTTAATAAATCTTTCCAGCTCATCCGTTTTACTTTTGGTATACTGCGAATACTGGCTTATATTGTGAGTGGACGACAATTCCAAAGACCCGATATTGATTTGGTGGTAGAACCAACTATATTTTACCTTTAACTCTTAAGAATCTAATCCGATGACTCGTCATATCTTAATATTAACTACCTCAAAAGTCTTCAGCCAGTTGGCAAACCTCAGTGGGCCACATAACTATCTGACGGTCCGTATCTGCCCGGCGTTGCAATGATAATTTTGACACCATGCTCTTTGTCGCTTACTTGTTTACACTGAGGTGCAGGTACTGCATACAAACGCACCAGAGCAAAAGCCCTGATCCTGTCTTGGGCTCGGTGTATCGCTGGACCCGGATTTCTTTCATGCAACATATGGGGTTCGGAGCTTGTCCACAAGTAGCGATTTTAGTTTGTGCTTGAAATAGTTTGACTTCGTGAGATGGCGGATTATGGGTACATAAATTATGTATGTACATAAATAGACGAAAACGTTGCGTCCTATTTTTCTTCTTCCCCTTTCCCCCTTACGCGTCACAACTTTTATAGGTAGTTCATCTGTACCTTGCAACAAAAATTAGGTATTGCTGAAACAAAAGTAAGTATACCTGTGGTAAATATTTCCGTGGTGGTCTCGATGCTGTAATTTTTGCCTCAAGATTGTTATATTGGGATTGAATCGTTTAAGCGAGTAAGAATTAGCTTAAGGAATTCTTATAGAAAACATGCAGTCAGACTGAAATTTTGATTTGATTCATTGGGACTAGTCGATTCATCGATAAGGGACGTGTGAGACGCTCCTTACGCGTCACAACTTTTATAGGTAGTTCATCTGTACCTTAGTAGTTCTACATATGTCATCTACATCTACATCAAGACGGACGGACAGAGGGCAGATGGACGGACGGACAGACAAGGCTATATCGGCTCGGCTATTGGCGCTGATCAAGAATATACATAAATATAGACTATATGGGGTAGGAAACGCTTCTTTCTGTAAGTTACATACATCCACTTTTGTGCACAAAAACAATATACCCTATTTACTCTTCGAGTACCGGGTAGCAGATAGCAGAAAGAACAGGGAGCATTGAGTTTGTTGTGAGTTGTTTCTACTTGCACACAAAAAAATATCATACCCCAGTCGGCTGTCTGAAACAAAATTTCTTTATTTTGATAAACAACACGAAGAAACTAATTTTCTGCAAAGTTTTTTAAACAAAATCTTAAGTTTAGTTGTGTCTATTGATTTGGTTTTTACTCTAAATTTAAATTAAATATAACAATATTGAAGTTATCAGACTGAATTCGAGGATTGCAAATGACTTTCAGAGCCACAATGGGACTCCATTTAACACGAAGACGATATGGCCGAATATCGTGGTTGCTTACTTCACGCGTGTTGCCCACGATGGTTGACAAAAAGGAAACTCCGACCGATGGAGCAATAGGATTGATAGCAAAGAAATTGGCCATGAGCCGTAACTTAATTAGTTGGAATATCGGTGAACCGCGATTCATCGCTGGTATATTCTGCTCATCGGCACTACTCGACCTTTGAGAATAGCCATACGGAAATTCTATCAAAACTATTTCCACAAACCTCAATAGATCTTAATGATGAAGAAAGTCGGAAGAGACAAAAGCGCGAAGAGGAGGAGGAAAAGGCAGAGTTTGAGCGATCCTGGAGACGAACAAAACTCGGATTAATTGCCTTTGGTATGGGCGGTTTGCTGTTATCATTTTGGGCCAAATATTTTTTTGGACAGCCAACACTGGACGAGCAGGGAATTGAGGCTGATGATGAGTTTAGCGAATTGCCGCCATTACAACAAAATATCGGACAAAAATGGAGGCAGGTGAACAAGTTTACGAAGTTTATTCGAGAGCCTTCGAGTCAGAAATGACTTCCAGACGAATTGCATGCACCCTATGTGCAGCCGCCATATAAGTACCTTGGTACTCGTAGTTAAGGACGTCCTAATACATCCTGAATGGACATATAAAACAGGCTGGCGCTTCAAGAAGCGTCCTGGCGTTGACTTGTTTTTGAGGGAATGTGCCAAACACTTTGAGATCGTGGTCTACACGACGGAACAAGGAGTGACTGTATTTCCTCTCCTCGACGCCCTCGATCCAAACGGTTACATAATGTATCGTTTAGTTCGCGACTCGACCCACTTTGTTGATGGCCACCACATTAAGAATCTGGACAATCTGAACCGCGATCTGAAGCATGTGGTAGTCGTCGACTGGGACAAGAACTCAAAGAAGATGCATCCGAGAAACACATTTTCGATACCCCGATGGTTGAGAAAGGATGATGACACGACGCTGTTTGGTCTAGTGTCGTTTCTGAGTGTTCTCGGCATCAGGGAAACCGAGGATGTTCGTGAGCCGCTGCATTACTATAGCCAGTTTGAAGACCCCGTTGCCAAGTTCCGTGAAAACCAGCAAAGACTCATTGACGAAATGTTCGCTGAAGAGTTGGGAAAAGTCAAACAAACCACAGCCGCTGGTCAAAAATTGGACTCGCCGGTTTCCCAATAATTAAATATTTGGTTTTAACATCCCCCTTTCTATGCTGATTCATTTAATAAATATTTTCTGTTCCACTATTGTATGCAAAAGTGATACAATTGATAAATGATTTATCTTCATCTTAAAAGGCAAATTGAGAAATCTTACGTGAGAGAGAGTCCAACGGGTTGGCGAGAGAAACATCAACAATGTACATACATATGTATGTATGTACATGTGTATATATGTACATAGTACATGTTTGCTGCGAATCTTGTAGATTGATGTATCTCAATCCTTGCATTTGTACATACATACATATGTACAAATGTACATGTCCTTACATACTAATGTACACATGGATGCGTATTGTGTGTTCAAAACTGTCCGTGCGTGTCCGTCTCTGGGACATATTGAAGTTTCGGTAGCAATTTAAAAATGTTTCTTGAACTTGGATTTGGACTCTCAGAAGCAAGCAACACTCTAATTGCTACATTTAGTGGCAGTGGCGGATACACAGTTGTTGGATGATAAGACATACAAGATATGCATATGGTAGTAGGATGCATTAGCAATACATTACGCAGGAGTATTCAGCACACAAAGCCAGCAACATGCTACCGCCCAGCGATTGTGTGCGCGAACACGTGTCAAAACAAGCGAAACGCTTGGCACAAATAGATATTTACAAATGTCTGTACATAGTACATACATATGTATGTATACGTATTTCCACAATCAACAACTACCCTGCAGGAGACACTCCACTAGGTGAGTCCTGCGCAATACTGTTAGGAGTAGCATGTTGAGCAACAACTGTAAACACGTTATGCCCAATATGTTGCCAACATCTATGTAGGTGCAAATATATTCAGACCGGGATTAGGCTTTTGCTACGCATATACATATGTACATATTTACATATGCAGAAAGGCATTTACAAACGTAAGGCCTCAACAAGTATGGTCATACATACATATATACATTAATATGGTCTTCATATCATACAGTGCAGTGGCATACAACATGTGTACCATGCTGCGGAAGTTCGTGGAAATGTCAAAACCAGGAAAAGTTTGACGCATGCGTGGGGATCTCTTGCCATGTCGTTGTCTCACACGCTCTCCCTCGAACCATGCAAACGTCAACAAGGAACATGATGCTGAGCATCCTCGTGAGGCGTTGCAAGTACAGCTTTTCATGGGGTGGCCGAGCGGCAACGGCAACAACATTCTCACTTGCAAGCCAAAACTGCTGGAATTGTGAACTCGGACCAATTTAGTTCGGTTTTGACGTAACGGACAGAACGTTTGTGAGTTGTGTTGTGCCTTGGATGTGCGGAAGGCGTACCCACGGCACACAAAAGGCACTACAAAACGTATGACAGTGTATGTACATAAAAATATTTTGATACATATGTATATGTTTATGTATCAGTAGCAAAATAAGGAAAATGTGTCAAGTATCTGATTAATTTTGACAGCTCATAAGTCTTTGAATTGTTAAAGCTCTACATTATTGCACTTGTGTCGACTCTTCCAATTAAAGCTGAGGTAAACTCCTTCGTTATTAGCCCCAGTGCTTGAACGGCTTTAGTGTTCTTGTGAGTTTTGTGTGGAAGCTTGTGTTAGAGATTCAATGCTGAAACCAATCCCATCCAACGATAACCACTTTCGACAAATAATTTGAATCAGGTGCGGGGACTTATGGAATCAGATAATATGTACATATTTGCTCGCTACAACCCATGCGAAGAGTTCGTTCAGGTTTAAACGCATTCTGCCACTGCCACACCCTAAAAATATAATCAGCTTCAAGTTCAATGGAAAACTCCAACAACAGCATTGCAATAATACGCTAAAAAGTTGCCGTTCTGCGTTACCTTTTTCTTCATTATAGCTTTGGAGAAGTGGAAAAGATGTTAACAGCTGAGAGAGCTCATTACTTTAGTCACTTGAGTATAGTTTAGTAAAGGAAATATTAGACAGCTGCTGCAAGAATGCAACTTATAACTATTTATCAAATATCATCATTCATTGCAGCTAAAGACTGTGGGAGAGCTACAACTAATCACATCGATCTGTGCATAGTCTATGAAGAATGACAACCGAGACCTATTTGGACTTGACTTATGAGCGAGGGAAGGGGGCGAAGAGACCTCCTAGACCAAAGCTTTTGAAGTTAACGGATGTCTCAATACCGCATCGCAGTCGCAAGAAGAGCAAAGTTAAGGTGAGTGGTAGTCAGTCGTTTTAGTGGTGTATGGTCCCGGCATTTTTCTTTACAATTTATTAGCAGACAAAGGACCGCTCAGCCACATTAGTCCGGGAAAGAATCTACGATGATCCCGCGTATACCGAGGACATAAGCCATTTGGCAAATCCCATTCGACGTGGCAGTGTTCCTGAAAACCACTCGGCAGAGCAAAAGTCAAAGTGCGACATTCCTGGGCAGACTGCATCGTCACGCAGTCTGCTGAGCAAACACCAGTTACCCAAAGAGCTCCATCAGTATGTTTCGGCCAAACAAAGTAAGTACAAGGGCGCCAACAGTGCCAGTGCGCCCTCTGGGAGTACCGCCGCCAACGTCAATTATGACTGTGGTTCAAGTAGCTCCGACAATGAGACGATGGAGCCAGCCAAAGCCAGCAGCATGACTCGTCGCGTACGCAGCTTAGAGCGAAGTTTAGCAACTGAAAGAAGTGACAAGAAAGGACCGCAAAAGCGCAACTCCAAGCAAAAGCGGAACCTCAGTCTTGACAACAGTCGATATTTGCATCCAGGCCATCCCCAACATTCGGCACTGGTCAGCAAGCCGAGCCACGATTTTGAGGACCAGGCTCCCAGTAGAAAGAAGTATAATGAAAGCAGTGTCGAGGCTGTCCAGACGGAAGCCAGCGAAGTAGACGATGTGGAGACAGCTGCCGACGCAGCGGCAAAGGTTGCAATCGGCAAACGATTCCTGCGTGGCGAAATTGGAATCAAAAGCTTTAATTACTATCTGCTCAAGGAGGGCTTAAAGAGCTCAAAAAAGATAGTTACGAAGCAACGCAACACATTGTACAGTGGGGAACCAGATGCCAAATCCGAGAAAATTGCCACACGAAGCGAAGAGAATATTTATGAGGAGATTTTCTTTAAAGATACACTTGGAACTGTCACCACTTCAATTACAGAATTGGCAACCTCATCGGCGCCTCCACAACCACCTGACAAAGAGGCTCACAACCATCTACAACAGGTCCAAAAAGGTGGGCCAAAGGTGCCACCTCACGTAATGAGTGGGCCCAGTGAGGGAAGTGCCGTTGGGGTCTTTGCGGACTGTGAAATCTGCATGGAACAGTGTAGTAAGGACAACTGTGAGTATTGTTTGGCACACGCGGTGCAAGGGGTAGGGAAAAGGCATTCGCAGCAGCCAAAGCAGACCTATCAACAGGAGCCGCTCATTAATCAGGCGTACCACAACGAAAACAACGATCCACTATGCTCATCGTCACGGGTCGGGCTTCCCGCTGCCCATATTCTGGAGTTCCAGTCGTACAACCCCAATAATCCCGGCGTTTACAAAATCGAAACGACACCTGTAGCCATAACGGGAGACTATAATCCGATATTGCAGTTCCAGCAATCGTCGGCCACCACATCGACTTCAACAACTACAACGCCCAGCGACCAGCAGCAGCCACAACAACAGCAGCAGCAGCACATTCAGCCGCATCAGTTGCAGAAACCAATCTACGGCGGCTACTATCATCCACAGTCACACCAAAAGCCCTACCATACAACAATCGTTGGCAAACCGCTGACAAGTCAGTACGCAATTGGTGGCAGTCTTCTGCTGGCGCCAGTTGCGGGATCTGCAGCTGCGCAAGGATCGGTCCCGCCTCGCCGACCACAGCAGCAGCAACAGCAGCAGTACATCGTCAGCTATCAGAATGGAGGGTCAGTCGCAGGAGGAGCTTCCTTGCAACTCTTGAACACAAAATCCTCCTCCTCAAGCGACTCCCTTACCCAGCACAAGTACAACACAATAACGCGCTTGGAAGCAAATGTTTTTGCCGCGCCAAATACAGGAGATCTATATTATGCAGTCGGCGGTACGGCTCCTCTTCATCCTTTAATGTATGCTGCCAGTCGCCCCATCGGTGGCTCCCAGATACTGGTCGACCCATACGATCCTCCGCAGATGTACAAAAGCGACTCGAAGGCCTCCATTCTGAGCGAGTTCTCGCTTCGTAGTAGCGACAACTCGCAGCGCTATGTACGGTACGGACCCCATCGGCGGCATGGCGGCGGTCGGGTGAGCGATTCAAGTCTCTTTTCGATATACTCAAATTCTGGTCAGAGGCGATACTTCGGGAGCTCAGAGAGTCGGCTTGGATACGATTGCCGACGTTGTAGCTTGGACGGAATTATTGGAATGGGATCGGGAACTGCTATGGGTGCAACTACAGTACCCCCCGATAAATGTAGCTATTCTGACAACTGTCGATACGAGTGCAGAAATTGCGATTGTTCTTCCAATTACTTCAGCTCCGATTTTGACGACATGTATGGGTCTATAGCTCGTGGTGGCAGCAGTGGCATACCTCGCAAAACTGCCGCAGGGACATTGCCGTCCAGTTTCCAGGACAATAGCACGGATCTGAAGGAAAAATCTAAAACGCCGCCGTCCTTGCTACAACAGCAGTTCTCTGCTCCGCTGGACCTCAAACAAAATAAATACGCGCAGGACTTTTTCAAACACGTAAATGACGTGAAGCGAAGCATTTATCAGTCTGAAATGCAAAGGAACAATAGTCTGGAGTCTTCCAGACGGGGACCCAGGGCCGGAGGAAATAACACCAATTCAAGATCAAGCCCCAAACGTGCTGTCTCCCAAGAACCCACGGAACCAGTTGTGACTACGCTGCCATTGAGCAGGGGTCGTCCGGCTGCAGGAGTCAGGCCTACACCTGCGCCTCGTACAAGTCTACAGTCGCAGCCTGTACTGCCGGCCACATTCATTCCCAGTGAGTGTTCAAAATATATTTTCTAACCCTGATTCTAAGATAATAATAAATTGCATTCATCAGGAGACCCTACACCAACAAAGCGAAGGTCCCAACCCAGTGGGCGTCGTGAGTTTCCTTCGCTGGACCGACTCGTAGCCTCTAACACGGGAACGATACCTAAAAGGCACAGCAGGACAATGGCGGGAAGCGAGTCGCAAAGCCCGAAATTTACATCTAAGCCCAAGGGATTCGATGCAAAGGACGCTTGGACAGGGAGCAATGTTGAAGAACAGTTTACGCCGGGTAAGAGACACCATCGTACGAGCAGTACAAAATCGCATCAAAACGTACCTGGCCCTGTTACCCGACGAAAAGACATTCCGGCCCCTCCTCCACCGTCCCCAGCAACTTACTCCGATCTGCAAGAGCTTAAAGCGAATATGGAAGGACTTCAGGATGACACAAAGTCACGAAGTCTCGAAAGTGAAACTAGCGAATCGCCAGCAGTGCCAAGCCCAAGCGTCAGGTCACTCACGGGATCCCACAATGAGAAGAAAACGAGGGAGTTGGCAGAAGCTCCATTAAAAATTTCAATCGCCCTAACGGATATGAATATACCAGCAGAATTTTGTTCTACGGTATCAGGATTAGGCCATCCAGCAATAGGTCCTGATATAGGTTCAGTAGAACAGGAAGATAACGATGTGTTTTACGATGCACGCAGCGAGGATTCTGGTGCAGGAAGCCTACCGACTGAAGTCTGCCTGCCACAAAGTAAGGTAGGACAAATCAAACTCTCACAAGTTCCCACGTCATATTTACATTCCTCATTTACATTTAAGAAATAGATAAATAAAAACCATCGGGAGATCTCTTTCTCTCCAATGGAAGTTACTGTCTACCTTTACACTGAGTAGCCGATATAATTGAATACAGTAAATAAGGATGAACAAGATTTTAATTAAATGATATTTCTGTAGGGCGCGTTCGGTTTGGTGGCATGCTCACAGGAGGCAGCAGGCGGGAAAGGCAGCCAGGAAACAATTTACAGCGAAAGGGAAAACTCCACAAAGGATGTCAATACTTTGCCCCACACTGACCCTATCGCAGAGGGCTCTGAACCGGATACACCACAAGGGAATGACATTGATATTGCCAGCGACGATGCTAAGTCCAAAAAACAAGGGAGAAGCACAGTTGAAGAACAAATCACACCCCATGATGTTGAGAAGCTAGTAGGGATGGACACATGCCTTCAAACCGAGTCCGAGATTACAGAAGCAACATTGAGGGGAAAGCACGAGGAAGAGTCAAGCAAAGCAAGAGACGATGAAAAAACCCAAACGAGCGCCATTGAACAACATGCTGCCGCAACATGTTTGGAGGAGAAACAGACCAGTTTACCAGCAACACCCACTGTCCATGGAGTTTCCAACGCTGGAAACATCAACTCTAACGACGCCCCTGCCAGCACCAGCGTTAGCGGCAACGCCACCGATGTGGATGTCGATGTCGATTTCCAGTTCAGTTGCAACACGGACAGCAACGTATACGTAACGTATTTACCGGTTGTCAACACGGACAGCGCAGCGCTAACGCACAGGTACGCGACTCCATTTACGACCCCGCAACCGAAAATGTATAGCTTGTATTTTAATACAGTTGACAAAGACAAATAACACTTGTTGTTCTCCCAGTGTTTCGTTTCGTTGATTCCGCGGTTCTGAAAGTGTGTCTAAAGTTTACAACATTGACCAGCTTATAAAATATAAGTGAATTCAATGTCAATTGCAAATGATCAATACCTTTGTGTGCAATTTCCAAGTGGTCTAATTAGAATGTGCTTTTATTTCCATTTCATGAGAGTGAAATTAAATGCGCAGCAGCTGTTGAGAGTTCCCCATTGGGCTGCATTCTGCATTAATCGTACCTTGTGCTATCTCCCTATCCCCCTTGTCTGAACTTTGTTTTCAATGGAACAGCTAAAGCGCGGAGTGCCTGGGACCGGTGATACTGCAAGGACGCAGCTTGTTCCTAAGCAAAATTTTTGATTGAGCACGTGTGGTTAAGATAATCTTTTTCTGAGCCACTGGCAAAAAAGCTGCATTGAGTATCTATACATACATATGTGTATACATATGTATATACATATGTATGTATGTACATAGTACATTTAAACTGTTTCAAGTGCCTTTAATACCGTTTTGATTCTTTGAGTTCGTTTGGTTTTCCGTAATGTAATTAACAAAAGAAACTTGGAGATCTAACGGAAACATGTTTGATTCAAACCTGATTCGAAGAATTTCCCAACCGATCTCCTACAATATATGTAAATGAGTAAATGGGACATATTATACACTTTAAAGTGTGGGCCAGAAAGACAGTCCTCATTCATTAATAAGATTGTACCAACGATCAATGAGGCTAAGGTTGAATGAATATGGTCTAGAAGAAATGTATCGATAGCGAAAGGTGTTAATGTGCACTCAACGACTTAGCCCGTAAGTCGGCCCAATTAAGATATATTTTAGTTAAAAAACATCATATGCAATATCAAATTAAATCGAGCATACACATAAGACTATGTGACCTCCTGACAACAGAAAATTCTGTAAGTAAACGCTCAGAAAAGTAGGCAAGCTTTTTATTTTAATTCAGGGTACTTCATGTCTGCCTCGAGTTTGTTGGCCGTGCTATCATTTTCCTTAAAACTTTCGCACCGTTAAGTTTGTCCTAGGTCAGTTTTAAAACCGTGGATCTGGTAGTACATAAGGTAGGCCATAAGGTCACAAGCGTAGAACCACGTGAATGCTGTGATAGATTTCACCGTGACGCATGACACATGGGCATACATTTATTTAATAGCATTAATTTGATGCTTGTTTTTGACGAACGAACCGACCTTCTGTGTGATGCTGTGTATT
Organism: Drosophila subobscura; assembly: GCF_008121235.1. Taxonomy (NCBI): domain Eukaryota; kingdom Metazoa; phylum Arthropoda; class Insecta; order Diptera; family Drosophilidae; genus Drosophila; species Drosophila subobscura. The sequence continues at coordinate 23,776,056 of NC_048532.1, forward strand.
ACGGGTCTGTTTCCTTCTTCAATACAATTTTGGGCAATCAATAATTTTGCGGAAAAAGCGAAAAACGCATACTCATACCCAAACATGGCGCATAATACAAGAGCTCCAGCATACATAAATCAATTTTGTCTTTTGTTTCGTTTTTCTGTATGGGTATTCAGTCATTTACCTATGTATTTACAAATATTCGTATGTACATACATACAAATATGTATATGTACTTTTGCTTACACCCTATACGTGTAGTATATTGTATTTATGTATGTACATACATACATATGTACATACATATGTATGTACATGCATGCATACAAACATATACCAAGAGGCGCGCTTTAATGAAATTTATGGTAGCCTGTGCCCCCGCAGAATATAATAATTTTTATGTCATCCATGTTTTACTTGTTCTGGTCGCATAAGTTAAAAAACGTTTGGTAAAAACACAAAACATTTGTTAAGATCCTCACCATTGTTTAAAGAATTATATACTTTGCACTTGTCATACAGTAGCTTCTGGCTTTTGGCACAGAAGTTCAAAAATTCCAAGTTAAATGTACAAAAGAGCATCCAGAGCGCAGCTAATTGAAACAACAAGTTCAACTTGAAGAAGCCAAAAACAGAGCTCCGATAAGTAAAAAAAAACATACAAGTATTTGGAAATCGCTGGCAACCTTCAAAACCTTCAAGACATTGCTGCAAAAAATATAAAAAATGCTTGGTGGCATTTTGCCAATTCAACAGTTACGAATTGCCTACGAGTGAGCGTACGAGTACAAGCTACCATTACCCTTCGATTGTTTGATGATAATGAATGCGATCATAATGAGCTGCTGGCTGGCTGGCCTGGCCACTTACAAATATGGTAAAGACGAGGAGGAACGTTGTGAGACGCGTCTTAAGCCGCGTCACAACTCTTATACCCGGTACTCAGTACTACATCTGCAACTTAGCGGTTATTTGTCAAATTTTACATTTTCTCTTCATCTGTCATCTACATCAACAACACTACTCACGCCAACACGCTCCTTTAGCTCGCCACCCTCCCCTAGAGACACACACTGCAGAGTCAGGGCAGAGGCAGCGGCAGAGTCGCGGCAGAAGATGAGTCAGAGACGTGTCAGGGGAAGAGGCCTCTGCCACTGCGCGAAGCAGAGTGTGAATGAGAGAATGTGTAAAAGCAACAAAAGCTGCTGGACAGGGTGGGTTTAGCCACTGCAACTTAATTTCTTCATTGTGGCCATAATAATGATCCAATCGGATCCCAATTTGGTGATCAGATAGATATGGTCATTCCCTACGGAATGGCGTTTTTAGTTTTCTTTTATCTTTAAAATTGTAGATTTGGGAGGTTTTCGCCCTTTTGCGGGGGCGGAAGAGGGCGTGGCTCATTTTTGAAATACACTTGTAACAGTGTGAGCATACAGAAGTCTGGATGCAAAATTTGGTGGCTCTAGCTTTTATGGTCTCTGAGATCCAGGCGCTCAACAAGACGGACGGACAGACGGACAGACGGACAGACGGACAGACAGACATGGCTCAATCGACTCGGCTATTGATGCTGATCAAGAATATATATACTTTATGGGGTCGGAGACGTTTCCTTCTGTGCGTTACATACAACCGTTATGTGCACAAATACAATATACCCTATTTACTCTTCGAGTACCGGGTATAAAAATGTGAAACTTGTTTTCTACGGTGGTAACTTCATTTGGTCATTGGCTTCCAGTCAATGCCGTTGCCGTTGCGATTGCAGTTGTGTTTGCAGCTTGAGCTTGCAGCGATCAGAGTTACCACATCACACAGCTTCGAAGAAGCAGCTTCTGAGCTAGTAAAATGACTATTCGCAGTCGAAAGTGCAAGTTGACCAACTGGTGTATGCAAGTGAATGCAATCGATTTACTAATACCCGTCCTCGCCCTCGTCCTCGTCATCGTCCTGCTTTGCAAAAGTCAACAAGTGTGGCTACAAAATATTGGAAAACCAGTTTTATGAAGCTCAGCATGCCTCAGACGCATGCACAATGTATGGAGGAGTTTGTTAGTAGCTTTGTTTGCCATGTCCAAGTGGGCAAGTCTTGCGTTTCATTTCATGAATTGATAGAAAAGCTTGGTAGTATTCGTTATTTCGTTTTTATTTTGGCATCTTGATGAATAATTTTGATTAGCAGACTTAAGCACACTTATTAAGTTCCTTAAGCATCACTTAGAGTTGTCTTTTCTCTACTCGCAATAGTCTGCGGTAGTCTTCGAATGTTTTTAATCACGCTAAAAGGAACTCGCAAGCTTTCACTGGACACTGTGTAGTTAAAAGGAGTGGAAATACTTTCAACATTAAATGATAGACACACGAGTAGAGTCGTGATGGTGAAAATACATGCACTTTGATGGAAAAAAAAAGTTAAGATAGGCGCTTTTATCAGTCCACCAATCACATAGAATGGTTTAAATTATTTGTGTGTACATTGTATGTACAGCAAGTGTATTTAATGGCTGATTGAGTTTCAATTACCAAATGATGAAAGTGTGGTAATTTAAATAATTGAAAATGTGTATCTTTACACGCACACGTGCCTCTATGCATATTTAATTACGAGTGCACACACGAAGAAATTAGCAGAGGCAAAGCTTCCAGAAAACGCCTCAAAACGCGGTTATGTCTGCACATGTAAGTGACGATATATGCAACATTACTCGAAAAAATCGAACTTTTTATACCCGGTACTCGAAGAGTAAATAGGGTATATTGTATTTGTGGGGAATAACGGTTGTATGTAACGCACAGAAGGAAACGTTTCCGACCCCATAAAGAATATATATTCTTGATCAGCATCAATAGCCGAGTCGATAGAGCCATGTCTGTCTGTCCGTCTGTCCGTCCGTCCGTCTTGTTGAGCGCCTGGATCTCAGAGACTATAAAAGCTAGAGCCACCAAATTTTGCATCCATACAAGTGTATTTCAAAAATGAGCGACGCCCCTTTCCGCCTCCGCAAAAGGGCGAAAACCTCCCAAATCTACAATTTTGAAGATAGCAGGCTGATCAAGAATATATATACTTTATGGGGTCGGAAACGTTTCCTTCTGTGCGTTACATACATTCACTTTGTGCACAAATACAATATACCCTATTTACTCTTCGAGTACCGGGTATAAAAAAGACCTGAGAAGCCACAAATTGGGCTAAAAGTTATGACGCCTACACATACCAAAAGAGGCAACGATCCTATTAGCTCTTCTTTTTTTTTTGTTGTTGTTGGTTGATGCCCATTTTGGATGGACAGCTTTTGCGAATGATTAGATTCGCATGCCATAAACAGCAATGCTGGGCTCACAAGATGTACTGCTGCCTTTTAAGTTGTCGAATTTTTTTTATACCCGGTACTCGAAGAGTAAATAGGGTATATTGTATTTGTGCACATAACGGTTGTATGTAACGCACAGAAGGAAACGTTTCCGACCCCATAAAGTATATATATTCTTGATCAGCATCAATAGCCGAGTCTCTGTCTGTCTGTCTGTCTGTCCGTCTGTCCGTCTGTCCGTCTGTCCGTCCTGATGAGCGCCTAGTACTCAGAGACTATAAGAGCTAGAGCCACCAAATTTTGCATCCAGACTTCTGTATGCTCACACTGTTACAAGTGTATTTCAAAAAATGAGCCACGCCCCCTTCCGCCTCCGCAAAAGGGCGAAAACCTCCCAAATCTACAATTTTGAAGATAGCAGAAAACTAAAAACGCCATTCCGTAGGGAACGACCATATCTATCAGATCACCAAATTGGGATACGATTGGATCATTATTATAGCCACAATGAAGAAATTAATTTGCAGTAGCCAAACCCACCCCGTCCCGCAGCATTCACACTCTGCTTCGCGCTGTTTATGGCCTGGCCCCTGACACGTCACTGCCTCTGCCTCTGCCGCTGCCTCTGCCGCTGACTCTGCCGCTGACTCTGCCGCGACTCTGCAGTGTGTGTCTATAGGGGAGGGTGGCGAGCTAAAGGAGCGTGTTGGCGTGAGCAGTGTTGTTGATGTAGATGACAGATAAAGAAAAAATGTAAAATTTGACAAATAACCGCTAAGTTGCAGATGTAGTACTGAGTGCCGGGTATAAAAGTTGTGACGCGTAAGAAGCGTCTCACACGTCCCTTCTCGTTTCTTATTGTATACTTGCCTGTTAGAAGTCTAGTTCACTAGAAAATTCAAACCAAACATCAAAGATATATGTACATGTGCATACACACATATGTTTATACGTTTCCCTCGTCAACCAACCAAAAAGTGGGAGGAGGAGTGTGAAAAGACGACCATAACAGCGGCGAACACAAGAGCCAAAGAGGTGAAGACGCTTCCGGATTTGTCAGTCTCAAGCTCTTAAAATGAGTTCGCATCCAGTTCCATGCTCGAATCGTTCTCATGGATTCAGCTGCCTGTCTCTTTTTTTTCTCTCAGCCCCAACAGATACTGAACTGTCATTGACACTTCACTTCTTCACACGCACAGATGTACATGTTTATATGTACATACATACATACATATGTACATATGTACATGTGTATGTAAATTGGTCAGACGCGTTAGCCTAATTCGAAGTCAAGCTGTGCAGCTTATGTAAACGTTTAATACAACCCACTTGCATTTTTTAATCGAAGCATACATGTGCGTAAAATATGTTCATATGTAGCAGATAAAAACATTTATGGAAATATTTATATACATATTTATGTATCGACATTGTACATACATACATATGTACATACATACATCTCTCTGAAGAACAGATCACCACGCGCTGTCGTCTAACAAATGGGATCGAACTTTTTTAGCCACATGCCCACTTCAAACGACATATTTTCTTTGCCACTAACTTTTGTAGTTCAGGGTCAAGTTCAAAGACGTGTTAAATATTTAGCAACTATTACTTGATACAATTTTTGTAGTTTTTCGCTGGAAAGATCCATGCATAACGTCAAAGCGTTTCACATTCTCTCGACCCACATATTTGGCTATGTTGTCCACCAACCAGTGTCCCCAACCTCAGCCCTCGAACAGTTTATTGTCAGACCCCAGCAGTGGCAGCCACAAGGCAAAGCACTTAGAGCTGGCAGAACTGCATAAGTGCTGCCGCTTTCAGCTGTTACGTATGTATACTGGAACATACATACACACATATGTATGTATGTATTTATGTATGTATGTAGACGTCAACGAATTGAAGCGAGTGTTGAATCAAGCTCCCGGGCATTGAACTGGTGTTCGAGCACGAGGACGGGTCCGAAATGATGCCGGCTACGTCTATCTTAGCTATTTAGCTTGACAAGCTTTAAATATTTCCAAACTTGCGTTGAATTCAAAGGCAATTTAAAAACATAAATATTTAGAACAAAGTAATTCTTCAATGCAACGAAACAAAAACGGAACTCATCTTTCTTTTAGTGATCGAACCGTCGATATCCCTGTACTTGTGACAACCGCAGGGATTCCAGCACAGTCCCGAACACTGACTCGTCAGGACTACGCCTGTCTCGACTCCAGTGAGGCACAATCGGACGATAGTCATTTGACACGAGATTCCGTAACGCGCGAGTCCCAGAACGATGAACTCTCCTCATCCACTCTTGAAAAACTAGACGTTAGCACACTACCACTGCCCGCTTTACCGAAGCGCCGTCGGCCCCGATCCCGCACCAGTCCCTCCAAGAATTTGCAGCATCGGCAGCGTCATGAAGCTATCGAGAATGCTAATGCAAACGAAACTTCGCCAGCATCGTCACGACAGCAACATCTTAAGCCAAGACAGCGCGTCGATACTCCAGAGAAACAAAAGTCAGAGATAAGCCAAACGCTAAACCCAGCCCCTCAAAAGCAGCACCTCTCCGCTTTCCAGCAGTACGTTGCCAAGCGACGAGAAAGTCTTGAGGCATCTAACCGCAGCTTCAACGAGAAGCTAGAGGCCCGTAGAATGCACTACCAATTAGGTGGGGGAAATGCCGCCAATGTGACAACTGGTGCCAACAGCGGAGTGCCCACCTATCTGTTTGGGGACCACTTTCAAGCATTAGGCGGCGGCGGTCCCAGCTCTGGGCGCAAATCTCTTTCGCCCGCCACCAACAAGGAGGAAATCTATCTGAACAAGTCTGGCTGGGTACAGGTAAACACAAAGCGTGAAGGCTTCAAAGAGGACAGTTGTAGCGGCTATCGACGTCAGCAGAACGATAGCACGGCCTGTGTACTGCAGGACAATGGAAGAAGTAGAGCTGCAGGCCGCGTCATTCCAATGGACGCGCAAGGACATCGGACAGACCTGGCACATTATTCATTTATATACCAGCACCAACAGCTAAAATCGAACGTTGGCATCGCAGAGCCAAAGTTTGTTGGCTCCAAAGTTGAAGAGTTGATACAGCGAAACGAGGCGCGGCTTGGCGGATTCTCCTCACGTGATCCTGCACTGCGACCGGGCTACCGAATTATCGACCCCCAAATGGCAAGCATACTCAATGAGCGTCCTGGCTTCCTGCCTGTCAAGAGCCCAAACGACTTGGACTCGCCTATCACTCCCATTTTGTCGCCGCCACCCGCTTTCCAGGACAACAGCCGCACCACGCATCAGGTGGAGCGTCCCCTCCCACTTCCTGTGCTGCAGTCTGAAGCGCGACAAAGCCCACAGCATATGGCCAATGGATCCGTCAAGGGCATGGTCTTTTCACGTAGCTTTGAGTACGATACGCGACGACCAACCCCCACCAACAGCTATGTGCAAACGTTCTCTCGAAGCTTTGATGGACATCTTTCAGAGCTTCCACTACACCTAGGTATGCCACCTCTGGCAGGACAGCGCGAACGCTCCCCGAATTTCAGCACACTAACCGGAAACTCGCCCAACTATTTAACTAAGCGGGAGAGTGGTGGCGGCAGCAGTGGCTCCCTCCGTAGTCGAGACAGCTCGCCAAAATTGTTAAGTCCCCAAACGACCACTGCGTATCTGAACGCGTCGGTGAAGGAGGCGCCACCGGCCTACAGCATGTCTTGTGGCGGGGCCGCCACCATAGGCACACAGGCAAAATACTCTCCGCGCTCGCGTCACGAACGCTCCTCTGAGCGATCCAAGATCCATGCCTTGGGGCGCTCGCGTAAGTCCCAGTTCAACCGCATGGGAAGCGCAGGACCTCCTGCAGCGCCACCTTCCTCCCTAGGCATGGGAGCATCGCGCTTTCGCAGCTTCGACACAACAAAAAGCCAGCGCCTCAACTCATGCGACAGTGGTGCGCGATCGGGTGAGTACTTTCCAAGTGTAATCTTGCCATTGATATCTACCATATACTCTAAATTAACTGATGTGAACCCGTCTTGACGATTGCCAGATCTTTCCAACGATGAATTGGATAACGAGGATGGGGGTTTAAGCGAGTTCCTATCGGCTGGAAACCAAAAGTTTCCGAAACCGTGTTCGAGCATTGTCAGTATCTCACCCTTTAAGATGCAGCGCCAGCGGTCACTAACGCCAGACCGGAATGAGTCTCACAGCTCATCCAGCAGCCTGCGCAAACAGCGATCGCTGACACCAGAATCACGATCTTTGACACCTGAGGAGCGCCGAAAGAAGGGATCACAGCTTTCCCTATTGGGCTCACGCCAGAGCTCCGGCTCCAGGAACAACACATTGGAGGCACGACAGCGTAACGGCGAGAAGACGTCGCCCAACATCTCCCGCAGCTCTTCCAGTTCCAGCTACAGTGGCGGAGATTCTCATGATTGCCTTAACGCTAGCACCACCTCAATCGTGGCAGGCGGATTGCCGTGCCCCATTCCTGGATCTGGTCCGACCAACCACCGTCGAGCTATAGCTGCTGCCCAAAGTGCAGCTAAGCAAGCAGAACAAGAGCACCGCATTAGACGGTCAAGGTAAGTGAAGCAAAGAAGTTATTTAATGAATCATGTTGATCTGCTCACCGAACCTATTCGTGCAGATCATTGCAACTGAGCGAACGTTCCCCGAATCGAGTGCACAAATCAATCGTCAATGTAAGTGCCGTGTCCGCACACCAGCCGCAGCAACAGCCAAAACAACCGCCAGCGCCCTCTTATCAACAGCCTCGTCTGGGCGTTCGTGCCGTTTTTCCGCCTACAGTTCGCACGCCCCCAGCCGCTAACAAAATACCTGCTCCCTTGTCGGCGTCGACCAGAAATACGACAAGGCCACGGAAGAATGAGGCGGATAAGGCACGGTCCTTCGACTTTGACTACAATAACTTTAATCGCAGCGCCGGATCAAAAGCTAAGTCACCACGATCTATTCACACAGGTGGCAGTGGAGGGGACAGTGGAGGCAACCAGAATCAGCGAATAGAGCGGGAAAGCCGCTCCTTCGACGAGGAATATCGTGAAGCAGTTCTCAATAATAACAATGGAAGCAGTGGGAGCATAAGCGGAGTTCGTTACCTACAGCCTGCCGCTGATTCCGGCCTTGTTCCGACAGGCTCCTCCTCGACTTCTCGTCTACGGCAATCGAGCTCACCAGTCAACGGATCTGGCGTTGAGTATACTGCTTCACGGTCACCCAAATCTTCGGGCTCCTCTTCCAATAATCTCCACCAGCCAACGCGAAAAACAGGCAGCCCTCAGAGCTATGGAACGCGGCTCTGCGATCATGAGCTTACGTTCGAAATGCTTCGCAAATCGCCGATCATGAACTTCCGCCGCGGGGAAAGCAGTGACTTTGAGCCACCTGTCCTGCTGAGAAACAGGGAAACCATTAACTCTGGCGGCAACAGCGAGTTAAATTTCATGAGCAACGAGACGCGGATCTACGAGCACCCGACGACGGTGCTGAAACCTCAGCGGTCCCTCCGTCAAAGTTCAGGATCTCGGGATGACTTACCTCTAGAGGTAGCAGTGGGCGTGGGGGGAGACTATATTTATAGACCGGCGCCCACACAACCGCGCAGCAGCAGGTACTAAATTACTCCAAGGATGATACATCAGCATCCATATTACTAGCAACAAACCCCGCTAACTCTATTTATAACTAACTTTCAAAGTACGAAGCAAAAGACCGAACCTAACGGCCCAAACGATTTATTAAACATATGTCCCGAAAAGGGGCAGTGTGTGATTAAAGGACTGCTTGTGCTTACTAACTGATCTCCATACAAGTACTAACTTAATTGACCTATTTTTGTGGTGGCAGCCTCTATACTAACTAAGACTTTTGGAGCACGCACACAACTACTTATAGGAAAATTAAGGAGTATACTAAAATATAGACAAAATGTAATGTACATTCCACAAAGATCAGCCCAAAAATCCATGAGATCATTCGCATTAAGACGGAATGAGGGCAACAGCAACATGTAGTACCATAAGGAAGGACCAAAACTAGCAACGGATAGGATCTGATGAATTTAATCTACATAACCATGTTATAAACGTTTTTTAGCGCCTCCTCCCACTCTAACGAGTCAACGACCACCAAGAGCTTTAGCAAAACTCTGACCACATGCGACTATTGGCCACGGTGTGGTGCTTGTCAGGAAAAGGCCACGCCCGGAGAAATTAAAAGACAGTACTCCCTTCCAGTGGTTACAACACTGAACCAAGAGCCTGAATTGCAGCCCCACATCACAACAGTGGCTGTTAATATTCCCAACGTGGAAACGAAGGCGGAAAAGCTCAGGCCTTGTGTGGCAAAATCCATCATTCCGCAGTGGACTTTTTTGTGCAGCGGCGTAGCCGACTGCCGTCCACAGGAGCATTCAGCGATGACGACCAACGAGAATGAGCGCCGCCAACTGATGGCTGTTGTAAGACCACGTGTTGTTCCTTCGGCCTCCACATCACTCTTCCTGCTGGGCGTAGGCAACCTTTGCCTTGCGAAAGCTGCGGAAAGCGAGAAAGAAGCCGGTCCACAGGTGCTGGCGGTCGCGGAGATTGGGCTGAGGTGAGTGTTTTCCTTATAATTTTGTATATGTCCGATTCGAAATACGTTTTTCCCCGCTTTACTAATGGCCTGAAATAGCCAAGCCGTTAGCCATGACATGACAGGCACGATCAAAGCCTGTGCCAAAGTACCATTGAAAATGACAGATAGCAATAAATAAGTGTCGACAGCGTAAAGCGATTGAATAATGTCAATATTAGATAATGGGTCTTCAATGTAATATTTCCCCTTACAGAAACCTCCAGGACGAGCATGAATTCACCGAGGTGAACAAGAAGTGTCGTTGGCGGGAGCGCAGCTTATCTCTGCCAAGCCCAACAATTCAGAGATATTCGGAAACAGAAAAAAGGTAAGCTTCCTGTCAGTCTAAAGGGGAATGGATAGAGTGGGTCGGTAATTGATGTTTTTCCGATGTTAACTGTTCCGATGTTTCCAAAGTGGTCACATTTCAACAGGGTGTCCAATTCGCCATTTTGAAACCCGGTACTCGTAGTGTATTTGTGCTCGAAAGTGACTGCATGTAACGCACAGAAGGAGGCGTTTTCCCATAAAGTATACATATGTACATAGGTTTACTTGATCAGCATCAATGGACGAGTCGAAATGGTTTTGAGCGTCAAGGGCGTGTTGGCGGGGGAAGTGAAGTATGTAGATGTAGATGACATGTGAAGAAAACTTTAATATTCGAAAAAAAAAACTAAGGATAAATACATATTTATGTACATGTAACTATGTACGTACTTATGTACATATGTACTTATGTACTTACATATGTGCAGCGCGTACGAAGCGTCTTACAAACGTCCCTGTAGATTTGGGAGGCTTTCGCCCTTTTGAGGGGGCGGAAGGGGGCGGGGCTCATTTTTGAAATACACTTGTAACAGTGTGAGCATATAGCAGTCTGGTGCCAAAATTTGGTGGCTCTAGCTCTTATAGTCTCTGAGAACTACCCGACAAACAAGACGGACAGACGGACAGACAGACATGGCTCTATCGACTCGTCTATTGATGCTGATCAAGAATATATATACTTTATGGGGTCGGAAACGTTTCCTTCTTTGCGTTACATACAACCGTATATTCCCCACAAATACAATATGCCCTATTTACTCTTCGAGTACCGGGTATAATAAAGAGGCAGTGACATACTAGGGACACATATTTCCACACTTTTTAAGAATGTTGATTGATTTTTTTGCTGAAACTAGAGTGTGTTTTTGTTGTAGAAAAAAAAAGAAAGCACTTCCTCTAAAAAGTATATATTTTTTAATTAAAATAACCTATCAAACCACTCTACCGACACTAGTAATATTGCCATTAAGAGCTGTGATATATGAACATACATACATATGTACATACATATATTTTTCTGATTCTCTTTTAGCATTTTTATACCCGGTACTCGAAGAGTAAATAGGGTATATTGTATTTGTGCGGATAACGGTTGTATGTAACGCACAGAAGGAAACATTTCCGACCCCATAAAGAATATATATTCTTGATCAGCATCAATAGCCGAGTCGATTGAGCCATGTCTGTCTGTCCGTCCGTCCGTCTGTCCATCTGTCCGTCTTGTTTGTCGGCAAGTTCTCAGAGACTATAAGAGCTAGAGCCACCAAATTTTGGCACCAGACTGCTGTATGCTCACACTGAAACCAGTGTATTTCAAAAATGAGCCCCGCCCCCTTCCGCCCCCGCAAGATGGCGAAAACCTACCAAGAAATTAATTTTCAGTGGCCAAACCCACCCCGTCCCGCAGCTTATAGCAGCACACTCTGCTTCGCGCACTTTATGGCCGCTGCCCTGACACATCTCTGCCGCTGCTGCTGCCTCAGAAGCTGCCTCTGCCGCGACTCTGCCCTGACTCTACAAAGTGTGTTTTTAGGGGAGGGTGGCGAGCTAAAGGAGCGTGTTGGCGTGAGTAGTGTTGTTGTTGTAGATGACAGATGAAGAAAAAAATGTTAAATTTGACAAATAACCGCTAAGTTGCAGATGTAGTACTGAGTGCCGGGTATAAAAGTTGTGACGCGTAAGATGCGTCTCACACGTCCCTTCTCGTTTATTTTATGCACTTGTACAAATTATAAATGTCCAGAATTCAAAACTTTTTAGAAATTCATATAAGGAATTCAATAATAAGAAATTAATAGCAACATTCGATTTCTAGCTACATGTGGCAGTTACCATTTTTAAACACAAGCAATACTTAAAGCGGAATTTTTGAAAAAACGGAATATAAATACTTTTAGGATATTTTAAATACGAAAACTAGTCAAATGTATATTTACGGTATCATATTAGATATGTATATATTAGATATATATTATATATGTATTTACTATATATATATTATATATACACATATATATATATATCTAGGATAAGTTTATTAAAAGAATAGTTTATTAGGTTATTTAAGTATGAGTATACATAAGTTAAATTAAGTGTCTCTTGAACATACATATTTCAACGGCTTCTTCAACTACGACAAAACACGACTGCACAACTTGACGACTGACAACTGATTCTGACCGCTCTCTCCCTGTGCTCTGACGCTTCCACGCTCTCTCGCTCTCGCGATCTCCCTTTGACCTATGCTCTCTTCTCTCTGCTCTCTTGGGGTGGGTCCGCGCTTGTACGCTGAGCTAGCCTTCTTACATATATTATTATCATATATTTATCATCCGTCTATTTAATTTCATTTTTAAGGTATATTCTCTTTTTTTTTTTTAATTAATCCCTACAGCGAAATTGGTTGGTCGCAGACGATGAGTCCGCATTGACCAGGTACTTTATGTTGAATATTATTATTATTATTTTTTGATTATGTTAAATATTAGAAAAAAAATGTTACTGAAAATTTTGAACTCAAACAAGAGTTGTTTGCCGAACGAACACCAGAAATATAATGTTGAAGGTATATTCAAGAATATAGGGAATCGAAACTACCATACGCATGTTTATCAAATTACGTTTGTGTTGTCTATCAAATGTAGTTTTAAACTTAATTTGGAAACATTACAAGATAAGGAAGTCGTGAAAACTATTCAATCTTGTGGAGAATTCATTGATAAATCGGATCAAATTATAGTTTTAGCGATGATTTTTTTGGTTATCTAGTAATATTAAAAAGAAGATAAACTTCCACGAAAATGGTTAAACATTTATGGTGTATTTACGGTATATTTTAAAAATGAGAAGGTATATCTCGGTATATTTTTAGGAGTCCTGCAGTATATTTGATCGATAAATCAGCGGTCACACTGAAGAAACGGCCGCGTCGAAAAAGAAAAAACTGACGCGTCGCTCGCAACACGAACGTAAACAACAGAAAAATGTATCCATTGAACATCCATATAAACACATACATTAACGTACATACGTATATATAAGTAGACATCCCTTCTCTATTCCAAAATCAAAACCACCACCTTAATATATGTTCATCTTGCAACAGAGCGTGCGCAATCCAATGAGTTGAAAAGCCGTCAGCTGTTCAGCACAAATTATTTTTAAAAATAGCTGTAGTCGTACAAAATTGGAGATGAAAGTGCTAATTCAAGACACCGTTTGTGCATTAACATAATTATAATCTGTTCAATTCGTATAACACCCGGGTCGCCCGGCTAGCTGCATTTAGCTGTAGAAGCATGTGTGTGTATCTGTGTGCTGTTAATATGAGCTGCCTGTCATTCCTAGTGACGCCTTGGCAAAGATTATAAAAAACAACGCAAATAGCGCATCCAATCAAGAAGTATACGCTAAAATCAATAACACCTAACCGATCAAGTTATATTACGCAAAAACTGCAGCAACACACAAGCGAAATGTCTACATCAGCAATAAGTATGCCCCAGCCCGCACTAGCAGTGTCGGGGGGAGCTGTGTCGCTGCTGCAACAAGAACAAACGCAAAGATGTGACATCGATGCCGAAGCCGAGGGCGACAATTTTCTGGTCGTGTGCATGGCACATGGAGTTGATGATAATAGTACGAACCCGGAGAACGGTGGCATCGTTGCGACAGATAGTGGGCGTGCCTCGGTGAATGAATTTGATGTCGTTCCTGAGGAACCTGCCACTGCCCTAGAAAAATTACCGGAATTCACAGAAGCTGTGCGAAGCAGCAATGGGCACAAGGGCGAGGATGTCTACGCCAGCCGCGGATCCCATACAAAATGGTACTTGAAGCCCGCGGAGTACACCAGCACAACACCTACTCCAAAGGAATGTAACCAAACGGGGTCAGCGACGACAGCTGCCTGCCGTGAGGGGGACGAAGCCAATTCATTGGCGTTGAACGAAACCGCGATGTAAGTTAACGGCACATACATATGACGTGAACAGGGGAAATATTAAAGAACAGTTGTCACATAACGATGGTAAAATGTGCTGTGCCATACTCTCGAGCAGGCATTATTATTTTCGCGAGTCATTGGTCAATTATCCTCGTGCCGACTCTTGCTTGTTGACTGGGTCTGTTCACTGATTTTATGATTCCCCTCTGTTTTGCGTTTACCGATTAAATCAGCCTCGCCTAATTTCCCATTGACCTGTTGGTGCGGAACCCGGCATACCTGAGCCCCGTGCTTAGCCTTCGCTTCCCTTTTACTCAGTTGGACTATTGTCCTCTTTTTTTCCATCAGGCTACGATTTTATTGCATTTGTGCGAATAACGGTTGTATGTAACGCACAGAAGGAAACGTTTGCCGACCCCATAAAGTATTTATATTCTTGATCAGCATCAATAGCCGAGTCGATTGAGCCACGTCTGTCTGTCCGTCCGTCCGTCTGTCTGTCCGTCCGTCTTGTTGAGCGCCTGGATCTCGGAGACTATAAAAGCTAGAGCCACCAAATTTTGCATCCAGACTTCTGTATGCTCACACTGTTACAAGTGTATTTACAAAATGAGCCACGCCCCCTTCCGCCCCCGCAAAAGGGCGAAAACCTCCCAAATCTACAATTTTGAAGATAAAAGAAAACTAAAAACGCCATTCCGTAGGGAATGACCATATCTATCAGATCACCAAATTGGATCCGATTGGATCATTATTATAGCCACAATGAAGAAATTAATTTGCAGTGGCCAAACCCACCCCGTCCCGCAGCTTATATTTGTTTTTACACATTCTCTCATTCACACTCTGCTTCGCGCAGTTTGTGGCCTCTGCCTTTGACACGTCTCTGCCGCTGCCGCGTCTCTGCCCTGACTCTGCAGTGTGTTGCTCTAGGGGAGGGTGGCGAGCTAAAGGAGCGTGTTGGCGTGAGTAGTGTTGTTGATGTAGATGACAGATGAAGAAAAAATGTAAAATTTGACAAATAACCGCTAAAGTGCAGATGTAGTACTGAGTGCCGGGTATAAAAGTAGTGACGCGTAAGAAGCGTCTCACACGTCCCTTCTCGTTATAAATATTCTTATGTTGATGTTGAGTAAGCGCTTGTCATAAAGTTCCTGGAATACCATGGCTTATTTTTAGACGTACTCGAAAAAAAGTTTACATATGCGCGGGCAGGGTGCTGTTTGTTTATATGATTCATTTCTACCGCAGCCTGAAAACGTCAAAGGTTGTATGTTCCATTGTGGTACCAAAGTGTCGGCCATTCAGGCTTCAGTTAAATACGTTATTTAGCTTGTTGTCTTATGTTAACCAGTACATAAAAAAACATATTTACATAATTATGTATTTATTTATACATATGTACGTATGTATGTATGTATGTATGTACGTATGCACACATACAAGCATACATATATTGCCGTTGCTGCAGCGAGTCCCAGATGCCAAACCGGCATTCCAGGCTGATATGGAGGGAATCTCCATTTATGAACAAGAGCTTCGGTCAGTTTCAGTTTTACTTTCACGAGTCTTGTCTTATGCAACGCTCCATAAATAGTACGTACAAATCTTATGACATTACATATTTTGGATCTTGCATCGTGGAGGTCGAACTAATTACTTCGTTCAAGTATAAATTATAACGAGAAGGGACGTGTGAGACGCTTCTTACGCGTCACTACTTTTATACCCGGCACTCAGTACTACATCTGCAACTTAGCGGTTATTTGTCAAAATTTACATTTTTCTTCATCTGTCATCTACATCAACAACACTGCTCACGCCAACACGCTCCTTTAGCTCGCCACCCTCCCCTAGAAACACACACTGCAGAGTCGCGGCAGAGGCAGAGGCAGTGACGTGTCAGGGGCCAGGCCATAAACAGCGTGAAGCAGAGTGTGAATGCGCGGGACGGGGTGGGTTTGGCCACTGAAAATTAATTTCTCCATTGTGGCTATAATAATGGTCCAATCGGATCCCAATTTGGTGATCTGATAGATATGGTCATTCCCTACGGAATGGCGTTTTTAGTTTTCTGCTATCTTCAAAATTGTAGATTTGGGAGGTTTTCGCTCTTTTGCGGAGGCGGAAGGGGGCGTGGCTCATTTTTGAAATACACTTGTAACAGTGTGAGCATACAGAAGTCTGGATGCAAAATTTGGTGGCTCTAGCACTTATGGTCTCTGAGATCCAGGCGCTCATAAGGACGGACGGACGGACGGACAGACAGACATGGCTCAATCGACTCGGCTATTGATGCTGATCAAGAATATATATACTTTATGGGGTCGGAAACGTTTCCTTCTGTGCGTTACATACAACCGTTATCCGCACAAATACAATATACCCTATTTACTCTTCGAGTACCGGGTATAATAATAATTAAGGATTTGCTTACATTTCTAGAGGCATTTCTGAGGCTCTTGGAAGATGAAATATTGAAAGACAAAATCTTGGTGACTTCTAAGCAGATTACAGTTGGTGTTCTGACTTATCAGCTCTACAGTGTACACTCACTTTTTTGAAGCTGCGTGACTCGATTGTAGGTTGTTGAATCGTATCCACGATATAAACGCCTTCTCCATACAAGAGACAACACAGACAATAAATATAGGGCTGATCATTGTTACGAAATTCGATCGACAAGGCTTTGGAACAAATCCAATCATTTAAGCAACACTTTCACGACATCGCATTGATTAACGTTAGTAGACATGGTTTCTCCTTTAATTGGATCTGTCTGGAGAGGTTTCCGTACTGGTAGGTCAGGAGCACTTGAGTCTTAATACGTTTTCTAGCGTGTGTTTAGCAAAGTGATGCTACAAAGGTACAAACATAAAAACATGCACATATGTACAATTTACTTTGTACATACATATTTACTTGTATTAGTAACTTCATGGCTTACAGTGGAAAGTCGTATTGTATTCATATGGTCATTCATAAGTCTTATGGTATTAATCAATTGCATTGTGCTCCCAAGAACAGTCTTAAAATGTACATAGCAGCAACATCTGCTGACCATGCGTTTATTTGGTGCTGCCATTTCACTGGCAGGGCTAACTAGCAAGAAAAAACTTCATTCAAGAGTAGTGAGTGTAAATAAGACATTAGGACTAAAAATATAATGAAATGAGCCGACAGTATGGCGGCACAATTATTTGTGCCCTTCTCTTTTAGGAAGTGAGAAAAACGGAACTTTTTGGGAAACTTAAAATGCTTTTACTACAGTCCTCGCTATCGCAATGCGTTGACGTAAGTGTCTAGGTAGAGACAAAAATGGAACAAGGCTAATGGCTAAAATTAATTATTATTTTGTACTACATGGTTAGTACACGCCTTGGGTAGTCATTAAGAATATCTGCTTTGCTAATTAGATACCTTCGTGTCTCTCATTAATCAGCCTCATCTGTGGATGCCTTCATTATTATCTCCTTCCTCGAGAAACTGTCAAACAGCTTCCGTAGGCATCACCATGTTTTGCCATGTTTTGGGATATAATTAGTGGTTTTGGTTGTCCAAATTGAATTCTGTCATCCGACACCTTATCTTCGTTTGCGGAAATGATAAAAGCAGGAGTGGAAAAATCAAAAATTAACAGGACTAAATACAACTTTTTAATTTTAAGACCACAATGTATATCGTTCTATTGTTTGTTGTGCCTTTTTAAATTTTCCTTATCCGTATGAAACTTCTCCTGAGCCAGGAAGACAGAAATCAATAACAATTCTAGGTCCATGACCATAGAAATCACAATATTCTCTCTAAATGTGTGTTTATTGTTTTTTGAGAAGACTATTGGAAATTTGATTTTCTCCAGAATCACGGGAATCATCTTGGGTTGTACTCACAATCAGATTTCGTTGTCTTTATTTAGATTATATTCCCTATTATACTCTCACATATGTATGTATGTACATAAGAAACGAAGGTATTGTACAAACATCCCTACACGCCTACAAACATTTGGAGCTACAATAATCCATGACAATTAAAAATACATTTACGAAACAAAACAAAACGTCACAACTTTTATACCCGTATTTAGTAAGACATCTGTACCTTAGTGGTTTTTTTTTTAATTTTAAATTTTTCTACATATGTATGTATGTATGGGTACATCTTCATCACTTCTCACGCCAACACGGCTTTTTAGCTCGTGTGACAATCGAAATTCCTCTAGGGAAGAATCTTCTTCTGCTGTTTATGAAGAGAGCGTTCAGGCATGTTCAGCGATGTATGGATCTGTCTAACATGTTAAATCAGATCAGATCTGACTCTATTTCAGACATCTGACTTGTGAATTTTCCCTTGATGAACAAACAACACAGCTGCTTCGCTTACCCCATCCACAGTCACAGTGCATCTGCTATCACTTGTTGTTTGTAGAGCGTTTTTTATATGGTTCTTCGTTATACTCGTACATACTGGCCATTAATGAATCGAGCATTACCCATTACCACGGAACGCATTCATTCCACTTTCGAGATATTTGTCTTTCTTGTTGGTAATCTTCAAATTTGTATCTTCTTCTGCTAGAAATATATATATACGATAAAGATATGTACATACATATGTACATAAATAAAACATATACAACCCAAACAGACTTATCAGCGCCCCATAAAAAAATGCCACGAGAGGCTGATCTACTCCGTTCGATGGTAGCATTAAATATGGACTTATTTGTAGAACTTTCACTCAAAAGTAATAAAAGGATAATAAGACTCTCATATAGATGGTAGATGCATGAATATGCATGAATATGTTACAGTCAGATGTGGATATATCAACTTTGCTAGCTGCTAAATCGAGTTTCCTTTCTTGGAATAGCTTACCACGGTACGGAATGCGGACTCGCCCCCCACCGCCCTTCACATTCCCTCTTACTCGGCAAACAGAGCATGTCGAAGATGGAAGAATTGCATGCATGTAGTGTCTTTTTAGCAGTGCTAGTAATCCTCCTCTTACAAGCCTCTGTCATTCCCCTTATTTTCTTTATCTTTCAATTCATAGCGCTTTCTCGATGCATATTAATGTTAATTATACATTCCAAATTCGTAACCAAAACCCACTTCGCCTCACAGAAATGTGCGAATGTAGACATGTTCGAATTTCAGTGCGCCAGACGGCTAAGAACACACTCGTATATATGTCTATTCTTGTATGGCTTTTTTGTTAGATGGACAGCCCTATCCGACGTTCCTCGTCAAGCTTATTCAAAATAAGGCACCTTGATGTCATTAGGCATTAAATCATGGCTCGGCACCCATACAATTAACGAGCCGTTTCTGCGTTTGTGTGTGCAGACGCACGCAAAACGGAACATTTCACTATATAGGTATTGGTACGAATCACTGTAATACGCGTGTACGTGAGCGGCAGCGCAGCAGCAGCGCCTTGTCCTAAACCCTTTGGATAGGGCCGTGCCGAGCCCTTCATTAAAACGACCTTCTTCTTATGGAAATATGACTCAGTACGCTATGGATGAAGCACTTAAGTACGGTTCCCTCCGTTTCGATCCATGTATTGCTACAATACTTTAGCATAACGCTAGAGATCCTCTTCCCTTCCTTCGTCGACCATCACCTGCCACCTGCTACTGTTCATTTCGACCGACTTCTCTTGCCTAGCAAATGGCAGTGGATTTCTTCCTGCCTATCGCTGCCTTATAAATAATCACTCGCTTGTGAGCGCCTTTTCCTACTTGTGTCCATATTTCATTTTTTTTGTGCGTCAATAGAGTGTCTGAAGGTAGCAGAAAGCTGCTGCTTTATTACTTCATGATTATTAGCTTAGCTTCATGATTACCAGTCCATTCATGTGCTTTTCATTATCAAAGAATACTAGGAAATCATTACTTTATCATCCCCTTACAAGAATCGGATCTATGCTAGAGCCTAAACAAAGTATTGTACGTTATTCCAAAAGAAACCTATGTATTTTTATTGTCTGTTGGGGAAGTGTTAAAATATTTGTTAATTTGACTGCATTACAGCTGGTAGTCGGCCTGATCAGTTAAGATTGGTCGTACTTCAGGTTCTCATTTTTTTTGGCTGCGGAGCATTTCCTTTTTTTGTCATCTTCATACATTTACGTTGTACGACGTGTGCGTTCTGCATTGTACAGGGTATCTAAATATAGATAAATATTGCAGGTACACCTGTTTTGATGTTTGATGCCCTAAAATGAAGATTGGGCGTTGCAAATGCCATGCGAATTGTTAGACACGCTCTCTAAGATGTTATCTGATAGCAGTTGAGCGCGGTCTCTTCCTGCCCTCCGATTCTACTTGTTGCTTTCAACTTTTTCCTTTATTGTACAGGTAAAATATGAACAACACCGGCCCTGCGTTACTCCGTCGCAGGACTACCTGTTCTGTCAGATTGCAACATTAATTTGCTTCGAGTCCCAGGAACAGGTTTGAAGTTAAGCTGCACTTCCAGTTGGCGATTTCAGCTGCCTTAACCAACCCCATGAACTTCACCTAGTTAAACATCCAGCTCTCTGGGCAAATGCAGACAAATGCAGGCAAATGAGCAATGTGCAGAGGTTTCCAAAACATTGATGTATGTATGTATGTAGATATGTAGTACATACATATGTACATATGTGTGTATGTTTGTATGTACATATGTAGCCTATTGAACACATACATACATTGAGCTGTCAGCTCAAAAATCGTTTTCTCCAATTCCTCAAAATCTCAGCACCTGCGACCATAAACCAGCAGACCCTAAACACTTTAAATGCACGTACACATCCTGTTTTCCATTTCCAAACATCGATTCAGGGAGTATTTTGAAGAGGCGCCTGTTGTATTTCCGGTAACGTATCCACTTTCAGTATACAATGATTTCCACATTTGTGGCGGAGGGATAGCTAACATAAGCCTAGATTTTCAGTTTAAGGGGCAAGTAGAATTTAAACGCGGGGGCAATAATTAAAGAATTCTGCATTCATTTCTGAGCACGCACAGCTCAGTTCTCTTTAGCTCCGTGATGGATCACGTCTCCTTTAAATATATTTCCCTATTGTTTGCCACACGCCAAATTGAGAGGTGGAGAGAACCGTCGCTGAGAGGACTTGGAACCGGCTTCCTGCCAGCGTCGGCAGATGTTTTCACGCCAGGGAAGCATCCACCATCCACCAATGACACTGAAACATATGCTCATTCTCATGCATGTTACGATTCCTTCCCTTATTTTACTCGTCCAGCAGGGGTGCACTCGGACCGGTATGAAGATCGATTTTGGGATCAGTCTGGCTGTACGACGAGCCGATCACACACGCGCTCATAGAAAACTCTTCGCCACGGCAGGGATATGGTGTAGAATTTAATGCCAGAGGCAAGAACGACCATTGGTTAAAGCTGCCATCGAAATACCTTTCAAAATAAGTTCAAAATATTTGATTATGGTTACATATCACGTGCGGTCTGCCCTAACTCAGTTTAGTGTTTTGCAAATTAAATCACCTGGTGAAATCGCTAGAACTCAAGTCCAACGAACAGCTGCTGCGACAGCTATAAAGTGCAACAAATTTTCATATATAGGAACCAACCTAAAGTTGAAGCCCACCATGAAGAAGCAAATACCAAGGCAAGGGACAAAGTCAGCGGCAGTTTTGCAGCACGAAACGCCCAGAAAGTCAAATTTGTGCGTGGAAGACCGAAGTTTCAAGTCATTACAACGGTGAGACACACCCCTGGGAGAATCTGTGAAGGTTATAGGTTCATGTGGATGGAGCAGGGTATAGACAGGAACACAGCATTTCTGCTGCTCTGAGTTTGAGCTTACATTGAATTGACCTCCAATTAATTGTCAACCAGACTCCATCAGTCTTTAAACTGCCCATTAAAGAGAACGTTATATAGAGACAACATATCTGTGTCCTCGAAGTCGGAACGCTGCAAGTCCGCAGCCTACAAAGACTGCATTCTTTCACGCATTGCAGATTTAATACGTTTTTTGTTACGAGCAAGACCTACCTTTTGCCTACCGCTGGTCTGGCTTCATTATTCATTTAAAGAAACGCAAGTGAGTGCAGAGGAAAGAGAACTGAGAAAATAAAAGGAGATCCTAAGCCACCGCAGGCGCACTTTTACATCTCTTTCTTCATTCTCCTCTTTTTGTTTGCGAACATGTCCTGTTGATTCCTTATACCTCCGAACTTCTATGGTCCTTTCTGACCCATTGTTGGTCGTTTGCCTGATTGTTTTCTTTGTGTGCAAGTAATTCTCAGAATTGAGAATTTGTGCTAACAATACGCATACGGAAATAGAGACAGAAAATTGGCAAAGTTTATTCTTGGTTGTATGAAAGTATGACATCCTTTTTGAACCCACTTTCCTCCGCTCAGCCCGTAACACCTTGAACTGGCTTATTTTCGCATGCAAGCCGATACCTTACCCTTACCCTCAGAATCGTAACCTTATATCACACTTGAACTGCCACGTCCTTCTATGAATTCTGCAAATGAGTCTGCACCCTTTTCCGAGGACTAATGAGAAATTATAAAGCTTATATGAGTAGTTCTACTGCGAGGTCATCCTACCTGTTTCGCTTTACAGCCCGCCTTATAAACTACTATTGTTAGCGCTCAATTTTACATAATTCTTTACGGGATACGGTTACAGCTACTGTACAATTGTTTGCAGAAATGTTCCTCAGTCTAAACTGTTGATTTTGTATCCATTACAGCATGCCAAAAACTGGAAATCGAGGAGTCAAAGTAGTAGGAAAAGGGAGCAGCAACAATACCTTTGCAGGAGGACTGGTAAGTTTTATTTACCTTGAGTTATTTTATTTTTTTTTTTTTTAAGAAAATTCTTTGAAAAACCACTTATGTATTATGTAGGGAAAACCGATAGACGCTTACAAGTGCGATTACTTAAAGCACCAACCGAAGCGATTCCACCAACCGCAAACCATGTCTAATGCATCGTTGGCAAGACACACACAGGAGGAGGTCTTTCCTAAGACGCTTTCGATAGACGCTTACAAGTGCGATTACTTCTTATGAGGTTTTGAGTATAGGCTCCACTACGTGGTGACACACGGATACCCTTTTAGAAAAATCTATTTACGTACAAGTAGAAGTACGAGTAGACGTAAATATAGTCTCCTCTTGTGAGAGCGACAACCTGGACTGCTGTTTTCTCTATGGTATCGAATAACCCAGGCAGCTGGCGTTTTCCTGCCGGCTGCATGTTTGGCCTCCTAAATGGAAATTGATTTAATTCGGTCGAGCGGCTGCGACAGCTGGTTTTTTTTTAGATATTTTTTGTTTGTTACACTCGGGTTTTGTAGAAGAGCATATGCTTAAGGCCAAGGGCAGGATCGGAGGGGATTTTGATTGAGAGGCGGACTTGGTACTCAGAATGCTTTTAGAGAGAGAGTGAACTTTGTCCGTTTATTACCCCCTGTAGAAGAATTGAAGCTGGAGGATGACTTTCTTAAGACTTCCCAGTGAATTGAGTAACATTTCCACTTTGTGGTTGACGTGCCAACAGAGGAGCCACAGATCTCGCGCAGCCCATGAAACTTAGTAAACACTGCGAATGAACCTGAAATATGATCCCAGAAAGCAGTTGAAAATCACAGTGAAAATCCCAATCAAATCGAATCCATTGAGTTTAATAATTGAGTGGTCATAATGTGCGCCTAAAAGTATAAGGATACTATGTAATGCAAGCACATGCTTCCTTTTTAAATCTTTTTATAATTTTTGTAAATCAACAGAGGACAGAACCCAAGATTGCCGACGAGCATCCGCATTAAGTGCTAATCCCAGCCGCCTTTTCTCGTCTGTTTACTTTCGCCGTCGAGGAAGTTCATTGCGCTCATAAATTTAAAGCTATAAATGTTTTTCTGCTAAACAACAAAGGGCGAAGTGCCTGTTTGTGTGTCTATTTGTGACATTAGACTTAACAATGCTCCTAAGCGATTTAAAGCAGAAACAGCGCAGTTCCTTTCCTTTTTCTCGCTTACATAAAATCGGAAATTTTTTTGGAGTTTCTTGTGTTTTTGTAAACATGAAATTATATCTACTACAGCCTTTATTCTGAAGCATATGCAGATATAAGTGTATGCTAATTCGTTGCATTGGGAGACATGCTGTGCACTTTTTGATTCAACAACATACATATGTATGTGTGCATAAAGAAAAGCATTTTCTACAAATAATGACAGGCAGGTCAAGTTTCTTTGGCATTAGAGAGATGTGTACAATGTGCAGACACACACAAAAGCGGGCGACAGTTGAATTGAATCCTACTGTTGGGTCATGTCCCATGTCTCTAAAGTTTGATTTTGAAAAAAAAAATTTAATTAGGAAAGGCCGCAACTTTCACCCATTGTCCTGCCATTGTCGCAGCGTCACTGCCGCATGAGCAGGGGATGGCATGCAGAAGCAAAAACCAATCTCGCGAGACAAAGAAGTATGTCTGCAGTTTGACATTGACCAAGGTATCTGCAATAGCCAGCGCAGAAGCGAGGTCACCGACAACAGGACCCATCACCATCTCCAGCCAGTCCGTTCAGCAAAGCCCGAACAATACCAGCAAGATATCTATTAAGTGTCATCCTCCATGCGGCTCGTGCCATGCAATTCCAGCGCTAATCTAATCAAAACACTTCAGTCCAGACTCCAGACTGCATACTGCAGAAGTCAAGTCTAGGCCACACAATGGTAATGGCAGATAGAGCCGATCCCAATGCTTTATGTTCATTAATGATATCTTCCAATACAACGAGCCGCACCTCCACAATCGACTGCCCGACACACAACGACAGAAGCACACTTCAATGTATAGCGTTTGCAAGTCTTACTGCCGCCAATTGCTGGCAATCAGTTATTATATTTCGCTTCGCCCGGTTACACCTGCTTGCGCTCCTAGCGGACGCACCGCGTGGTCTGGAACAGAACAGGGTCCGGGCAGAACAGAACGGCGATTCAGAGAGCAGACTGAATCGGTCCGAATGAGAAAGTACTATGAAGAAGCTGATGATACCAACGCTTATGGACACTTATGGCCTCATAAAGTTTTGGGATTTCGACACTGGCGCCCCGGCCAATGTATCGCAATCCCCCAGCCATGTGCCTAAACGCGATACTATGCTCAACGAGCGGCGCTACAAGTGGAGACCTCGCCTCCTCCAGGTCAGCCGGACCGTGTCCGCCCTTCTTATCGAAAATTAATAATAAAGTGTTGACTCGTGAGTGTGTCTGTTTTACTGATGTCTGTGTTGGTGTTGGTGTTTGAGTATATTGATTGTCAAACGGAAAGTAAAACTAGATAAAAATTTGATTCCAGTACGTGGATAAAGTTCTTACACAGAAATATACATTTTTAGGTTCGATTCTGTTCGATTTTGGACAGAACAATCCTGCCTGATCCTAGCAACACCGGTTAACTAAGTTCACTTATTGGAAATTAAAAAATAACAATAGCTACATAATCAGCTATATACATACAGTAAGCACACATATTATTCGTACACCACCATCACCCTAGTTTGAACACCTATAACTATGCGTACGGTCAACGTAAACAGGAAAAGTTAATTTTGTATCAAAGATCAACATATCTACTATATGTTTATGAAAAAAGTTTCTAATTTTCTTCTATGGTATCCTTATAAAAATTAACTTAAGCAAAAAAGACCTTTTTTTCGCACATAAATTATTCGTACAGCCGCCCGATTCCTTAAGTAAAATTAAAATATTAAAGGTAAAATGAACAATGAAAATTGTTGTTTGCTATATTTAGCCTTAATGATAACTAAAAGCCCTAGAAACAATCTTTCCCCAAGTTATTGATGCCCCATGAATTAATAGTGACCCCCTCCACAAGCAGTACCGGTTGCAATAACTCCCTCGATGTAATTTTGGGCTTCCGTATCCTTTTTCACAAATATTTTTACACAGGCTTCATGGAACTCAAGTTTACTAACCGTAGTGAAAGTTTCAGCTAGTTGCAGTTTTAAATGAGCCAGATTTGATCCAAAAAAGATTAAATTTTGTGTAATTTTTTGGGATGGGTCAAGTTTAACTTCGAATTATGACCAAACGGAATGACACATGGATGCCAATTGTCACTCAAAATAAAGTTTAATACACCCTTTATCATATTTCCATTAAACAAGACCATTCGTAAAGCTCCAGTTAAAAAACAACACAGGTGAAACACTAGGCACCCTCCGAAATGCCATACAGCATCTTTACGAATGGTCTTATGTAATGGAAATATAAAAAAAGGGTGTATTAAACATTACCATAGAAGAAAATTAGAAACTTTTTTCATAAACATATAGTAGATATGTTGATCTTTGATACAAAATTAACTTTTCCTGTTTACGTTGACCGTACGCCAAGTTATAGGTGTTCAAACTAGGGTGATTGTGGTGTACGAATAATATGTGTGCTTACTGTATGTACATATATTTCGTCAGAGATGTCAATATCGATAAAGTCGCTCGGGTTCCATTGAAATTCTTGTGATATTACACATAGCCAGCCGCAGAGAAGCGATAGCTAGTGTCGTATCATTGTTTCTATAAAAAATAACCCGTAACGTAACAAGTACGCGGTCATAAACAAAGCTGCGGAGTAATAACATTTCTGTGGTTTCGGTTGAGAAGGAACTAAACAGTACGTAAGCCTGCGGTAGTTATCGCTGCATAAGCTCTAAGAGCACTTTAGCTGTCTCAGAACTAATAGTTGCGCTCCTTTTAATTTCATAATAATAATCCTTGTATTTCTCTTGCAGTCGCAGCAGATGCGAGCCGTCTCAAGTCCGTCGCTCACAGAACCATATTCAGAGTCACGAAAGCTGCCGGTTGAGAGCACGACACCAGCAGACGGGTCTGCCACTGTTGCCACAATCACAAGTAGTGGAAGCGGAGGAGGCGGTGTAGGCCTAGGCGTCCTTCTAAAGTTTAAACGCACGTTTAACAATTTCAACAACAAGAATCAGTTCCACACCCCTGCCTTGCCAACGTCAGCAGCCAGTAATGGCAATCTCCCAAAGTCGAAGTCATCGCCAACAACGCCATCCGTAGCAATCACAACTGCAGGGACAGTGACAACAAATGACTGCGCTGGAACAGATGGCGGTGATGGTAGCTACGGCAGATATCGCTTTGGACCCCTCATCTGGCGCACATCGAGGGAGCGCCGCAAAACAAAGTTTAACCGACGCGACAAGTGCAATTCGGGTGATTCCGGCATTCAGATAGAGCTGGACCATGACGAGCAATATTCCCGTGTACTGGCGGTGGGGGCCCAAGGAGACGGAGTAAGACAAGGAGAAACAATTGCTTCCAGCAACACATCCATCGGAAGTGAATCTAAGACGCGTACAATACGCCGCACTAATTCGGCCAAGGCCAGCAGCATTCTCGGATCCGTCACCCTAAAGTCTAAGAACCACATGCAGCTGGACTTTGGCGGCACGGACAATATCGAACGTGAAGCCCCCGAGTCACTGCCCACACGATCACTTAGCCAGCCCAATGGACTGGAAGCCTACGGCATTGGGTACCCTGATATGGCAGACAGCGACAGTGACAGCATTGCATCCCACGAGGAAGGTTTGTGTTAACTTAAAATGGAAATTACCGCTTCCTTCCCGTAACGCATCTATTAATATGGTTTTTTTCTTGGCCCACAGCTACCAGCTACTACTCAACCATCTATGCTGAAGTGCTGTACAATTTTACTGCCGGCGGCCCGCAGGAATTGGGGTTGGAGCGCGGAATGCTTATTGAAATATTGCGCAAGGAAGTTGGACCCTGGTGGTTTGGCCGCATAAAGAAGGAGGAGACTAACCGCGTGGATGAAATACTTGACCCCGAGCTGGGCTGGTTCCCAAAGGAGTTCGTGCGTATTATTCAATGTCCCGAGACAGATCGATTTTTCAACGCGCATCAAGCAGCATCAGATGCAGAGCAGGCCTCGACAACTGCAGAGGAGGCCGGAGATAGCGTGCCTGTGTCCGTAGCTGACTTTCCCAAGGACGCAGATGTCACCATGGCCACGGATCAAAGCAACATTACGACCATAATCATTGAAGCCCCACCATTGTCCTCGAATGAGGTTTTCACTGGTAACGTTCTGGACAACGAGACTGTCCTCCGCCGAGGTGCTATACGCGAACTGCTGGATACAGAGGTTAATTATGTCAAATTGCTGGCAGCCATTTGTGACGGGTAAGTGCACATACCGTGTGAGCGTTTGGTCATTCAGTGGTAACATTGTCCCCCTAACCCGCCATAGGTATCTGCCTGCGATGAGCAAGCGCATCGACATATTTTCGCCGAACAGCATTCGTCTAATCTTCTCAAACATAACGGCCATCTACAAGTTTCAGGCAAAGTTTCTCGATTCGTTGCGTAAAGGAATCGAGCAAAACCAAATTGCGAAAGTGTTTCTTAAAATGGTGAGTGCATTTCGGATAATCCCATGTCATTTATCGCAATTTTGTTCTTTGCACCTCCTCAAACAGCACAAAGGTTTCCTATGCTACTCCAACTACTGCAACGCATATTCTCGTGCCCTTATCGAGCTCGAGTCCTACGATCGTGTTAAGGATGCACGCACCATTCTGGAGAAGTAAGTTTATAGGGATGGTGTTTGTAAAAGACGGAGCTAAAATAGTTTATTGTTCTTCCAGCTGCCGCGAGTCGGAAAACCTTGCAGAGCTCCCACTCTCCGCTCACTTGCTTGCTCCTGTGCAACGCATTTGCCGTTATCCCCTGCACCTTAACGAGATTATTAAGTCAGCGCTGGTTTCTTCCCCTGAGACGAGAATTGATAAACTGAAAGGTTCCTCGTCTTCAGACTACGAACAACTCGACGTCAATGAGATAGACATACCCGACACGTACGCTACCGTAAATTTGGCGCTGGAGGCCATGCGCGGAATCACAGAGGCCGTAAATGAGGGCAAACGCCATAGCGAGACTATTGCGAGGCACCAGGCAAGCTTTCAGAACTTCAAGGGCCCGCCACTGCACTTGCACAGTGCACGCTTCTTTCTACAGGTCGATGCCACACGACAGAAGCAGAATCTGTGGAATAGCAGCTACACCCTGTTCTTATTCGACAACCAGTTGGTCTATTGCAAGCGCGACATCATTAAACGCAGCCACTTTATCTACAAAGGACGTATATTTCTCGACCGCTGTCGGGTTGTTAACGTACGAGATGGAAAGATGTTTGGGCACACGATCAAGAACTCGCTGCGGATATACTGCGAGTCGCGGGATAAGTGGTATGACTTCAGCTTCCGCTCGGCGAACCGCAAGCACCGCTTCCTCAACACCCTCGCCCTTGAGCGCCAGTTCGGAGGCAAGGCACTCTACGTATCAGAGATGACAGGGTTCGAGTACAACTACGAGGAGCGGCCGGGGGACTTTTCAGATCAGTCAGACTACGAGCTGCCCGACTTCGAGCACGCCCTGTGTGCCACATCAGCTAGTGGTGAAAGTTCCGTTCCGGAATCGCCGGCCAAGTCAGCCTCCCGGTTTTGCGACACTTTGCCGAAAAAATCGCAATCCCGCGATGGTATCGCCAGCGTGGACAACTCGCAGATGCTGTCGACGACAACATCAACGGGTTCCCTAGGACGACGCCGCATCGGAAACTGGTTCCGCAAACCAAAGAGCTCCAACTGTACGCCGAGCCAATCGCCAACGCACAAGCCGGTCTTTGACGCAGATGAGACTCTCACAGCGGCCCGTGTCGCTGCTATCGAGCTGGCCGAGGCCGACGCTGCGCTGTTGCCAACGGATAGTTCATCCGCCTAAGCACACAGAATATCATAGTACATAAACATTGATATATGCATCCAGTCCTATACTTAAATTCACACAAATTTATGTATAAAGAATTGGCAATATACCAATTGAAAAATGTAAACGAAAGAGAGTTGCAGTTATTTTTTGTTTTTTTGTAAATGTCGTTTAAATCGCTAAGTGTCTGTTAAAGGGTTTTAGACGGCAAAATGATCAACGTGGCAATAAGTTAAATATGTATTTAGATATTTAGATTTACCAAAAGCACTTACAGTGTATACTTCTGGCATTTGAATTCAGCTTTCTATAAAAGTGCTAACTGGTGTCGCCGACTGCTAGTCTAAAAACCCTATTACCTGTTCATTTAATTCTAATTTTCGTGATAAGGCGATAATGAATTCCTGGAAATAAAAAAATCTTTTAGAACCTTCTGTTCATGTATTCTAGTTCGCTTAGAGACTTCCAGAATCCATTCAAGCTGAATAGACAACTACCCACAGCATCAATATTGATATACTCGTAAATTGCATAGAGAAAATATTAACAAGTACTCAGTACACTCTAACTAGAACGTGTTTACTTAATGTATTTTAAAAATATGGTACCAAAAATACATATGAACCTTGGCATTTGTTATTGTTTTTGTTAGGCCAGACTCAGACCAGTCCCTGGCATGTATGAGTATTTAAACTTGCGATATTCCAATAGAAAAGCTTACCCTACATAAAAGAAAACACACATTCGCAAAAGGAGAGAACTCTGTGCATAGGAACATTACAATATTGATATGAACTAATCATTGTCATTAAATAAATAAATTGTATTGTATGGAATTTAATTGTCAATTTAAACACACAACGCAACATGCACACTGCAACAAAACAATTGAGCGAATTTAATTTTTTTCTAAAGAGACGTATGTATCCCTTCGTCCTTAGTATTTATGTAACTTAACATCTAAAAATTGTCAAGAATTAGTTAAAGTATATTGACATTATGGGTTAATCAAAAATTATAAATTCAATAAGCAATTGACTATTTAATAGATATGTATTGCAGAGAAACATATTGGTTTACTCTTCAAAACGCAAAAAAGTTAACTAAAACACCATACCAAACCATAAAACACATTTTAGTACTGAACGTACACACACAAGCGAAGTGAAACTAAATTGCAAGGTGCATTGCAAAAAGATGAAAGGGAGTTTACTCACAAATCAAATATTTTCACAGTAAAATTCCACTCCACCTTCAAGAACAAAAATGTGGATAACTTTACAGATATTTTCCAAAGATGGCCGACGCCGGGCGAGACATAGCGTTCCACTGC
Organism: Drosophila subobscura; assembly: GCF_008121235.1. Classification (NCBI taxonomy): domain Eukaryota; kingdom Metazoa; phylum Arthropoda; class Insecta; order Diptera; family Drosophilidae; genus Drosophila; species Drosophila subobscura. The sequence continues at coordinate 23,807,460 of NC_048532.1, forward strand.
AATACAATCAACAAGTGTGCTATTTAGTTATTCGTCGCATCTTCCGTGCTTCATTTCGTTATGTTAAATACATGATAATAAATAAATCTAAAAGTATACATGTATACATACGCAGACAAATTTGGAGAATTACAAGTGTACATACATATGTACATATGTACAAACATTGGCAACGTTGAATGTGGTTTGCACTTGATATTGACTGAGCAATTTAAATTATAAAGAACATACACGTTTCAAAAACATAACAAACAGCACTTGGAGTTTTAACCGGTAAGAACACAGCCGTATACACTTAGCAACCGAACATGCTCTATCGCCAAAAAAATAAATGTATATTTGTATATATGTATACAAACATTGGCAACGTTGAATGTGGTTTGCATTTGGTATTGACTGAGCAATTTAAATTATAAAGAACATACACTTTTCAAAAACATAACAAACAGCACTTGTAGTTTTAACCGGTAAGAACACAGCCGTATTACACTTAGCAACCGAACATGCTCTATCGCCAAAAAAATAAATGTACATTTATTGAAAAGAACACAACCTTTTCACTTCATTGAATTGTTCCGTTATATTGAAAAAGAAAACGTTTTGCAGCACTGGGCAATACACGAATGCCATCGATGTATCGATAATGAAAAAATAAGTCAAAAATCTAGCCAATGAGCGAACCGCCCCATCCACAAAATCACATTCAAATAAACGAATATAATTGCCTGACGGACAAAATACATATTTTGCGACAATAAGTGGTACCGATGAAATAAGAATTATCCACAATTCTCGGGGCTGCGAAAATGCATCGGGTAGTACAAATCCACTCCAATACTGGAAGCGAAATAATATTGAGTTTTTTTAATTGTATAGCACTCAATCTGTTTGTTTTTTTGTAAATATTTACATATTCTTCGATGAAAATATCGATATTTAGTATATATAGTAGCTTTGTGGGCAACCATTCATATAATAGTCCCAAAACCGACCGACAGACGTCGCTTGCGACATCTACAAATGAAAAAGCCCCTGTGATTGGCCGACTGTACACCGTAAACCCTCTCCAAGTGAACTATGTTAGGTAAAAGCATGAAGCAACTATAGTTGGAAACAGGGCACTAATTCTTCGGTTTTCACATTTTGCTGGCGCTCGTTGTCGAAATCTTTTTGCGGCTTATATTATACACGCACACACATGCACAGGCCTCCCTGGGGACATGCGACACATGTTACGGGTCAGTTGCTGCCAGTGCCACAGCCTGTGCCTGAGCATGTGCCACCCACAGATGGGCTTAGATTTTATTGATTTGCATATGCATGCTTATGATGAGATTTATTTATTCGTTTCTGCACCTCGTCGCCCACCCTTTTCTGTGTTGGTGCTTAATGCCTGCTGCCAGTGGCCTTTGGTCCCGTGTGCACATCCTCGTACGCATGCAAATAATCCTTCCAGCTAGATTTTGCTCCACAGACAAAATTCAACGCAAAACTGATATCTGTTGCCGATAGAGTTGATCGCTTGCTACACTGCCGCACTAAGCATTTTAGCAGCTATCTCAGGATATAAAAAAAGTAGGTAGAAAAGTGCAAAAATATACTTTAATATTTAGCTGAACTTTGCATATTTAAGACTTCTCTTTAACTTTATTTCCTGCCTCTTCTGTATGCATAATTGTCAGATAATTGTTAAATAATTAAATAACTAAAATATCAGTTACAACTACAGCTCAGGGCGCACAATTATTGCAGAGACCACGGCCAGCACCACCCGCCCCATGCGGCACACGCGCGGTTAGCAACAATCTGTGCAGCAATTAAACTTGAGTGCAATAAAAGTTGAAGCGGCGATGACAAACACTTTTGAATGGGGAAGCCAAAAGTTATGCGCTTTTTTATGTGAATATGCTTGCATTCTAATGTCAGGCCATAAATTAGCGACGCGGACGAAGGCGTCCGACCCCGCACGGCATGCCATGGCATGACCTAAGTGCAGCCCAGCACGCGACTGTAGAGTCTACAGTGTAGGCAGCGCAGCAGCAGCGCCTTGTCCCGCACCTATGGGATAGGGCCGTACCGAGCACTGATGTACATGCATATGTACATATATTACACATAGTATTTATATATTACATATAGTTCATAACTTCCATATTTATCTCTGAAGCCGGTTGGCCATCAATCCGAACATACATGCCTACATACATATGTACATATATTTTATACCGTACATATTGCATACTGAACTTTTGTGCATTGGGCTGGTTTCTTTAAACCTTATTTCCTGCAAAACCAAATAAAAGAGGGTCCATGAAACTAGCAACCATTATAGAAAATTGATTAATCTATCCGATAAAATTATGTGATTTGTCCTGGGAATCCTGGCTAGCTGGTAATATTAAACAGAATCTCAAAATCAATAAATAAGACTTCCTATCAACAAAAATTACGACTGCTAAAATACCGTACGTTGGCATTGGCCCCTTTTGTTTAAACCATATTTCTAAAACAACAAAGCAAAGAAGAAACCTTAAAAGAAGCCGCCATTAAAGAAAAATGATTAACCTTTTTGTACAAATTATATGTTCAGCCTTTAGAGTTCTGGGTAGCCAGTAATATTAAACAGAATCTCAAAATCGATAAATAAGACTTCCTATCTAGAAAAATTCCGTATGTTGGCATTGGCCCCTTTTGTTTAAACCATATTTCTAAAACAACCCAGCAAAGAAGAAATTCTTAAAATAAGGCGCCATTATAGAAAAAAGATTAATCTTTGTGTTCAAATAATATGTTCAGCCTTTAGAGTTCTGGGTAGCCAGTAATATTAAACAGAAATTCAAAATCGATGAATATGACTTCCTTTCAAAAAAAAATTGTTAATTTATTTGTTTACACATTATTAAAAAAAACGAGAAGGGACGTGTGAGACGCTTCTTACGCGTCACAACTTTTATACCCGGCACTCAATACTACATCTGTACATTAGCGGTTATTTGTCAAATTTTTAATTTTTTCTTCATCTGTCATCTACATCTACAACACTTCTCACACCAACACGCTCCTTTAACTCGCCCCCCTTCCCTAGACCCACACACTGCAGACTCACGGCAGAGGCAGAGCCAGCGGCAGAGCCAGCGGCAGACGGCCAGTGTGCGGCCACTGCGCGAAGCAGAGTGTGAATGAGAGAATTTTTAAAAAAACAAATATAAGCTGCGGGACGGGGTGGGTTTAGCCACGGCTATGGCAAAGTCGGAGGAACGGCAGGGGCAGACCGCCACACACTGCGCGAAGCAAATATAAGCTGCGGAACGGGGTGGGTTTGGCCACTGAAAATTAATTTCTCCATTGTGGCTATAATAATGATCCAATCGGATCCCAATTTGGTGATCTGATAGATATGGTCATTCCCTACGGAATGGTGTTTTTAGTTTTCTGCTATCTTCAAAATTGTAGATTTGGGAGGTTTTTGCCCTTTTGCGGAGGCGGAAGGGGGCGGGGCTCATTTTTAAAATACACTGGTTTCAGTGTGAGCATACAGCAGTCTGGTGCCAAAATTTGGTGGCTCTAGCTCTTATAGTCTCTGAGAACTAGCCGACAAACAAGACGGACGGACGGACAGACGGACAGACGGACAGACAGACAGACAGACATAGACTCGGCTATTGATGCTGATCAAGAATATATATACTTTATGGGGTCGGAAACGTTTCCTTCTGTGCGTTACATACAACCGTTATCCGCACAAATACAATATACCCTATTTACTCTTCGAGTACCGGGTATAAAAAAAAAGAAGGAAAACCAATTATATAAAAAACTGACTTATCAGTTGGACACAGCTTCCATGTTTATTTCTGAAGACGGTTGGCCAGCAATCCGAACATACATATGTATGTACATTCATACATACTCATGTACCTATGTATGTACATACATACATACAATATTTTATACCGTACACATTGCACTCCCTACATACTGAATTTTAATGCATTGGCCAGGTTTCTTCAAACCTTATTTCCTACAAAACCAAATAAAAGAGGGTACATAAAACTAGCAACCATTATAGAAAATTGACTAATCTATCCGATAAAATTATATGATTTGTCCAGGGAGTCCTGGCAAGTTGGTAATTTTAAACAGAATCTCAAAATCAATAAATTAGACTTCCTATCAACAAAAATTCCGACTGTAAAAATAGCGTACATTGGAATTGGCTCCTTTTGTTTAAACAATATTTCTAAAACAACCCAACAAAGAAGAAATCCCTAAAATAAGAAACCATTTGAGAAAAATGATTAACCTTTCTGTTCAAATTATATGTTCAGCCTTTAGAGTTCTGGGTAGCCAGTAATATTAAACAGAAATTCAAAATCAAGGAATATGAGTTCCTCTCAACAAAAAATTGTTAGTTTATTTGTTTACACATTATTTTAAAAAAAACAATGAAAGAAACCCAATTATATAAAAAACTGACTTATCAGTTGGACATAACTTCCGTATTTATCTCTGAAGCCAGTTGGCATAATGAACTTTTATGCATTGACCCAGTTTCTTTAACCCTTATTTCCTGCGAAACCAAATAAAAGAGGGTCATTATAGAAAATTGATTAATCTATCCAATAAAATTATGTGATTTGTCCTGGGAATCCTGGCTAGCTGGTAATATTAAACAGAATCTCAAAATCAATAAATAAGACTTTCTATCAACAAAAACTACGACAAAAACTACCGTACGTTGGCATTGGCCCCTTTTGTTATAAACCATATTTCTAAAACAACAAAGCAAAGAAGAAACCTTAAAAGAAGCCGCCATTAAAGAAAAATGATTAACCTTTCTGTACAAATTATATGTTCAGCCTTTTGAGTTCTGGGTAGCCAGTAATATTAAACAGAATCTCAAAATCGATAATCTAGAAAAATTCCGACGGCAAAAATACCGTATGATGGCATACCCCCTCTTTTGTTTAAACCATATTTCTAAAACAACCCAGCAAAGAAGAAATCCTTAAAAAAGGCCGCCTTTATAGAAAAATAATTAATCTTTCTGTTCAAATTATATGTTCAGCCATAAGAGTTATGGGTAGCTAAAAAAATTAAACACAAATTCAAAATCGAGGAATATGACTTCCTTTCAACAAAAAGATGTTAGTTTTTTTAGACATTATTTTCAACCAAAAAAGAAGGAAAACCAAGTATGTATATAAAAAACTGACTTATGACTTGGACACAGCTTCCATATTTATTTCTGAAGCCGGTTGGCCAGCAATCCGAACATACATATGTATGTACATACCTATGTACATACATACAATATTTTATACCGTACACATTGCACTCCCTACATACTGAATTTTAATGCATTGGCCAGGTTTCTTCAAACCTTATTTCCTACAAAACCAAATAAAAGAGGGTACATAAAACTAGCAACCATTATAGAAAAATGACTAATCTATCCGATAAAATTATATGATTTGTCCAGGGAGTCCTGGCAAGTTGGTAATTTTAAACAGAATCTCAAAATCCATAAATTAGACTTCCTATTAACAAAAATTCAGACTGCAAAAATAGCGTACATTGGCATTGGCTCCTTTTGTTTAAACAATATTTCTAAAACAACCCATCAATGAAGAAATCCTTAAAAAAGGCCGCCTTTATAGAAAAATAATTAATCTTTCTGTTCAAATTATATATGTTCAGACTTTAGAGTTCTGGGTAGCCAGTAATATTAAACACAAATTCATACTCGAGGAATATGACTTTCTTTCAACAAAAAGTTGTTATTTTATATGTTTAGACATTATTTTCAAAAAAAAAAAAAAAAAAAAAAAGAACACCAATTATATAAAAAACTGACATGAGTTGGACACAGTTTCCATATTTATTTCTGAAGCCGGTTGGCCAGCAATCCGAACATACATATGTATGTACATATGTACGTACATACACATGTACCTATGTACATACACTATTTTATACCGTACACATTGCACTCCCTACATACTGAATTTTAATGCATTGGCCAGGTTTCTTCAAACCTTATTTCCTACAAAACCAAATAAAAGAGGGTCCATAAAACTAGCAACCATTATAGAAAATTGACTAATCTATCCGATAAAATTATATGATTTGTCCTGGGAGTCCTGGCAAGTTGGTAATTTTAAACAGAATCTCAAAATCAATATATAAGACTTCCTATCAACAAAAATTCCGACTGCAAAAATACCGTACACTGGCATTGGCTCCTTTGTTTAAACAATATTTCTAAAACAACCCAGCAAAGAAGAAATCCTTAAAAAAGGACGCCTTTATAGAAAAATAATTAATCTTTCTGTTCAAATTATATGTTCAGACTTTAGAGTTCTGGGTAGCCAGTAATATTAAACACAAATTCAAAATCGAGAAATGCGACTTTCTTTCAACAAAAATATGTTAGTTTATTTGTTTAGACATTATTTTAAAAAAAACGAAAAGGGACGTGTGAGACGCTTCTTACGCGTCACAACTTTTATACCCGGCATAACCGCTAAGCGGTTATTTGTCAAATTTTAAATTTTTTCTTCATCTGTCATCTACATCAACAACACTACTCACGCCAACACGCTCCTTTAGCTCGCCACCCTCCCCTAGAGACACACTTTGCAGAGTCAGGGCAGAGTCGCGGCAGAGGCAGCGGCAGAAACGTGTCAGCAGAGTGTGCTGCTATAAGCTGCGGGACGGGGTGGGTTTGGCCACTGAAAATTAATTTCTTCATTGTGGCTATAATAATGATCCAATCGGATCCCAAATTGGTGATCTGATAGATATAGTCATTCCCTACGGAATGTAAAAATTCCCTACGTTTTTAGTTTTCTGTTATCTTCAAAATTGTAGATTTGGGAGGTTTTCGCCCTTTTGCGGGGGCGGGGCTCATTTTTGAAATACACTGGTTTCAGTGTGAGCATACAGCAGTCTGGTGCCAAAATTTGGTGGCTCTAGCTCTTATAGTCTCTGAGAACTAGCCGACAAACAAGACGGACAGACAGACATGGCTCAATCGACTCGGCTACTGATCAAGAATATATATACTTTATGGGGTCGGAAACGTTTCCTTCTGTGCGTTACATACAACCGTTATCCGCACAAATACAATATACCCTATTTACTCTTCGAGTACCGGGTATAAAAAAAGAAAGAAAACCAATTATATAAAAAACTGACTTATCAGTTGGAAACAGCTTCCATATTTATTTCTGAAGCCGGTTGGCCAGCAATCCGTATATACATATGTACATATGTATGTACATACAATATTTTATACCGTACACATTGCACTCCCTACATACTGAATTTTAATGCATTGGCCAGGTTTCTTCAAATCTTATTTCCTACAAAACCAAATAAAAGAGGGTACATAAAACTAGCAACCATTATAGAAAATTGACTAATCTATCCGATAAAATTATATGATTTGTCCAGGGAGTCCTGGCAAGTTGGTAATTTTAAACAGAATCTCAAAATCAATAAATTAGACTTCCTATCAACAAAAATTCCGACTGCAAAAATAGCGTACATTGACATTGGCTCCTTTTGTTTAAAAAATATTTCTAAAACAACCCAACAAAGAAAATCCCTAAAATAAGAAACCATTTGAGAAAAATGATTAACCTTTCTGTTCAAATTATATGTTCAGACTTTAGAGTTCTGGGTAGCCAGTAATATTAAACACAAATTCATCCTCGAGGAATATGACTTTCTTTCAACAAAAAGTTGTTATTTTATATGTTTAGACATTATTTTAAAAAAAAAAAAAAAGAAAGAACACCAATTATATAAAAAACTGACATGAGTTGGACACGGTTTCTTTAAACCTTATTTCCTACAAAACCAAATAAAAGAGG